>NW_013667717.1:61038-62940 GCF_000517525.1 Limulus polyphemus
AGTCTCAAAGTGGGTTCCTCGTCATCGAATTTGAATCCAGGCTGTATGTCCATAGGTTAAGCAGGGTCTGATAAATGTCTTGTATGTGTATAGCAGAAGAGGAGGGTTCAGGCCCCAGAAGGTACCGGTGAGAGAACGGATGAGATGAAGACGTCGAGTAACCTTAGGAGAAGGGGCAGATAGGTATGGCTTTCAAGTAAGATGCCTATCAAAGACAATGCCTATATAGGTCACGGAGTCGGAAAGGAGGATCGGGACATTGTCAACTCGGACATCAAATAGAGATGGGTCACGGCAAGGGGGAAACTTATGACGAGTTGGACCAAAAAGAATAGCTCGTGTCTTAGGAACATTGAGGGATAGCCGCAAGCAGTGACACCAAGACAAAAAAGAATTTACAGCAGCCTGGAGTAGCTTGTTCAGAGTTGACATCGTGGAACAATGGGCTACCAAAGCCGTGTCATCAGCATATTAAAACAACTGAAGAGGAGGCTGGGGACAAGGCATATCAGCAACATAGAGAATGTACAGAAGGGGAGACAACACAGAACCTTGTGGGACTGCAGCGTGTATTGTGAAAGTGAGAGAGAGAATCCCATCAATTGATATAGTGGCATGCCGCCTGTGTAGAAAAGAGGAGATGAGACGAACATAGGGAATAGGAAAGTGTAACATATACAGTTTGTGGAGTAAACCTTGATGCCAAACTGAGTCAAAAGCACGCCGGAAATTAAACAGAAGCATGCAGGAGGGTCTTCGAGTGTTGAAATGATTGCAAAGTGAGTCAGACAATTTGAGAAGTTGATCCAAAGTAGAAAGGCGTGGGCGAAATCCCGCCTGTGTATGAGGCAGCAGGTTGTGGGCAGCTATGTATTGATGAAGACGGGCAACAAGGATGCATTCAAAGGTTTTACTGAAAATACTAGTGATAGGACGATAAAAATTAACATCAGAGGCAAGTTTACCCGGTTTCAGAAAAAGCAGGATAGTGGAAAACTTTCAGGAATCAGGACAAAATCCTGAGGAAAGAAGAAAGGTGTAGAACAATTCAAGAAGTCGAAGGAATTGCAGAGGGGCATGACGGACTAGGCAGTATGTGATGCCATCAGGACCAGGGGCAGTGTTACGTCTGTTCTTTAGCACCCGCCAAACCAACGAACAACAACATAAGCGTTATTTCATTCCGATCCCGGGGGGACCGGCGGGCCGATAGAAGGTTACGCCCTCTCGTCAGCCAAGGGACGAAAAAAGAAAAATGGGTAAAATGAATACCAACGAAAGACAGATAGACTTCTTATATATCGGTAAAGTGTATACAATATTAATGGGGTTTTTAAGTCATTTTCAATCACCAATAATGTAACCTAAAATAATTTAGGGGTGTGTCGTGTGCCTAAGTTATTATTTCGTATTATATATATCGGACCAAATATATAATGATTATATTGACATGTTACAACATGTATGATGTTTTGTATATAACAGAATCGAACCAATCAGTTTCAAGTCGCCATTTTCTTAGACTTCACAGTGATCAAACACAAATGTTTGTGAGAGTAAATACCACAAAAACGTGTAATATTTTGTTAGTGTATTCTTTGTTTTTGGACTTACAAGTTAATGAACTTCTTAACATTTTCTATTTATAAGTTGTTGTTGTTTTATTTATTTGTAACATAAGGTTAGTGTGAAACGTAAGTGTTTGTTTGTTTGTTGAATTTCGCGCAAAACTGTCTCTCTCTCCCTCTCTGTATTGGGATTTAGGCCTTTGCGACCTTGGAGCGCAAAACTGTGCAAGAGTTTGTTTGTTGGTTTTGAATTTCGTGCAAAGCTACACGAGGGCTATCTGCTTTAGCCGTCCCTAATTTAGCAGTGTAAGACTAGAGGGAAGGCAGCTAGTCA
>NW_013667717.1:63603-65131 GCF_000517525.1 Limulus polyphemus
TCCATACATATACAAGCGTTAATAACACATGATTATACATTTGTGAGTGACATCATAGGGATACTATTTCCATACATATACAAGCGTTAATAACACATGATTATACATTTGTGAGTGACATCATAGGGATACTATTTCCATACATATACAAGCGTTAATAACACATGATTATAAATTTGTGAGTGACAGCATAGGGATACTATTTACATAAATATACAAGCGTTAATAACACATGATAATACATTTGTGAGTGACATCATAGGGATACTATTTACATACATATACAAGCGTTAAAAACACATGATTATATATTTGTGAGTGACAGCATAGGGATACTATTTACATAAATATACAAGCGTTAATAACACATGATAATACATTTGTGAGTGACATCATAAGGATACTATTCACATAAATATACAAGCGTTAATAACACATGATTATATATTTGTGAGTGACATCATAGGGATACTATTTACATACATATACAAGCATTAATAACACATGATTATATATTTGTGAGTGACAGCATAGGGATACTATTCACATAAATATACAAGCGTTAATAGCACATGATTATATATTTGTGAGTGGCAGCATAGGGATACTATTTACATTACTTTTAGAAAAATACCGAACACAATAGAAGACTCGTTCAAGATTAAGCAAGTAATAATTCAAAGCAGGCAACGCATTGAGAAATAATCATGTGTTATTAACGCTTGTATATTTATGTAAATAGTATCCGTATGCTGTCACTCACAAATATATAATCATATGTTAGTAACGCTTATATATTTTATTTGAGTTAAACTACAACATATACTGAAATTAAAATATGTAAATCCTTTTTTGTGATGCGCTCACTGGTATTACAATTGGAAATAAAACAACATTTCTATGGTAATTCAGATATTAGGATTTCCTTATTTTTCTTTAAAAAATCTGTCCCTAAAGTTTTTTAGAACACAAACCCATAAAAAGTTTGTTTCAAACTGTCTAGAGTGTTTGTAAGTTTAAATAAGTATTTGTAAGTTTAAATACGAATTTTATAACAGTATTAACATTTTCACCTTGTTACTTGTTCATTATGATTTTTTTTGGGATACTATAAAAATTTCAAGACAAACATTAATCACGTAGAATAGATATGTACATTCTATGAACACATTTCAAGACAAACATTAATTACGTAGAATAGATACGTACACTCTATGAACACATTTCAAGACAAACATTAATTACGTGAAATAGATACGTACACTCTATGAACACATTTCAAGACAAACATTAATTACGTAGAATAGATATGTACACTCTATGAACACATTTCAAGACAAACATTAATCACGTAGGATAAATATGTACACTCTATGAACACATTTCAAGACAAACATTAATTACGTGGAATATATATGTAAACTCTATGAACACATTTCAAGACAAACATTAATTACGTGAAATAGATATGTACATTCTATGAACACATTTCAAGACAAACATTAATCACGTAGAATAGATATGTACA
>NW_013667717.1:65264-79300 GCF_000517525.1 Limulus polyphemus
ACATTTCAAGACAAACATTAATTACGTGAAATAGATATGTACATTCTATGAACACATTTCAAGACAAACATTAATCACGTAGAATAGATATGTACACCCTATGAACACATTTCAAGAAAAACATTAATCACGTAGAATAGATATGTACACTCTATGAACATGCTGTTGTCTGTTTGTCGTTAAGCGCAAAGCTACAGATACAATGGGCTATCTGTACTGTGCCCACTACGGGTGTCGAAACCCGGTTTTTAGTGTTATAATCCTACGGGCTTACCGATGCACAAAATAAAGTACATGTAAGTATAGGTATTGTAGTTAATTTGAGTATTTCTTCTAGTCGATCAGTTTCTTGACAGGAGTACATCTTAACGTTCCTACGAACATCTCAGTAAAGATAAGGAATATATCTCGTGAATGATATCACAACTGAATTATCCCTGGCTAAAAATTACTGAACTAAATGTTAAGGCTGTAGGCCAGTAGCAGGAGGAAATGAACAACAAATGTCTGGCTCACAACAACTCTACTGGTTCCATATGTTGAAATGTTAGCGGTTCATGTAGTTATGTTGACAGCGGCCACTAACAAACGAAGACGAGCTGGAACTCTTCTTATGGTGAAACTTGCACGGTTTATAAGTTCTTCGTAACCTGTGTGTTTCGGAGTTAAGCTTCTAGCTGTAAGCGTACGAAGATGAATATATCTCTCCTTTTTTTCTTTTTTTTTCCTTTTGAAACGTGATCTTTTAAAAGATAATTCGTGTGTTTTTTGTGTGTCAATGTTTAAAAAAATTCTCAAAGATCAGTATTGCAAGAACATCCTTGTTTAATTACAACAAATAGCGTCTTTCAAATACGTTTTTTTAAAATAATGTAACCTGTCATTATTAAACTCCATTCAAAAACTCTTGCGTTTAGTTTCTTTAAGAATATGGTTTGCTTGTAGTTAAGCGCAAAGATACACAATGGCCTGAAATATTCTATGTAAGGCATTTTAAGTAAGTTTCACGATATGTGTCATACACACGGATATCTTGATTCCGAAGATATATATTTGTGATGCATTAAGTATCTTAGCAAAAAAACGGACAAGATATCTGAGATATTAATTTTTCTATACAGAGTTGTTATGATACCATGATTCACAAGATGCATATTTTTAAATCAATAAGTAGTTTAGTATCCATAAATATATATATAAGACAGACATTTGATAATGCCATCATTTTACGGTAAACTTCAAGATGATTTAACAATATTCTTCACTTTAACAAGCTGTCATGGCAAATAGTTTCTTAATGTACAACAAAAGCAACATTCAAACATAATAACACAATTTGAATGGCTAAGTTTGGTCAGTTCAGATTTTACGCACAATTTTTCAGAGTATACGAAAAAAATCTGACGGTTTTAAAATTCAGTTATTCATTTGCAGTCGGTAGTTACGAAGTTGGCAGAAACGTTGAAATAAACTTGGTTAATTAATGTTTCATGTATAGAGATAAAAAGACTTTTTAGCTGTTTGAGTCGTTTTGAATGTTCGTGAGCTTATGAAAAAGTTTCACGATTTAGTTGACCGAATAGATTGAACTGATTAGATATGAAGGTTTTGTTGTCGGTTTTACAATAACAAAAGCAATTGAAAACAGTATCATATTAAACAAAACACGTCTTATCTTTACAGTCTAAAAGAATGATACTATAACCTTTACATCAAAATAAAAAGATACTATAACCTTTATATCAAAGTAAAAAGATAATACAACTTTTACATCAAAGTAAAAAGATACTATAACCTTTATATCAAAGTAAAAAGATAATATAACATTTACATCAAAATAAAAAGATACTATAACCTTTATATCAAAGTAAAAAGATAATATAACATTTACATCAAAGTAAAAGATACTATAGCCTTTATATCAAAGTAAAAAGATAATATAACCTTTACATCAAAGTAAAAAGATACTATAACCTTTATATCAAAGTAAAAGATACTATAACCTTTACATCAAAGTAAAAACTAAATATTGCGTTACACAAGTTTCCAACATATAGCATAGTTACAAACCAGATTTTAAGCCAAATTCCTTATGTAGCTAATGACAGACTTCATCAACCATCAAAACAGAAAATAGAAAATATAAGTGGCAGAAAGCTTAAAGTGCAAAAAAATGAAAAATAATTTATATATTGTAACATACGGTTTTAGGTACCCTATTTTTAGACACTTCAATACATAAAATAACTACGAACCATTCGGTTTCAAAGTACCATATTTTTAAATATTTAAATACATAAAATGACTATGAACCATTCGGTTTCAAGTACCCTATTTTTAAATAATTAAATACATAAAATGACAATGTGTTTATCTGTTATCTTATGTAAATGTGATAAAATGTATTGTTGCAGATTTAAGGAAAATATGTGATATTATTAATCTATACACGTTTTCTAACTTAATGAAATATGGTTTCAGATATTGCAGTTTGCCGTAATTGATATGGCATGGTGATATCTGTGTTTTTAACAGAATGGTACCTAAATAACATGCAGTCTGCTAACTCGGGAATAGTTAAAATTAACATAAGAAAAGATGTTGCAATTCTGTGAACAGTTAACACCCAATCCCCCCCCCCTTACTTTTCTTAGTACAACAGTCTAATGTTTCTCAGTTCCAGTGCCTTTGTTTGTTCGGTGTGTGTGTGTGTGTGTGTGTGTTAAGGCAAGCCAATCATTCGAAAGTTGTCCCCTCTGTCTAAATCTAGCCTGGGAGGATTTGGTTCGAAAACCCACGTGCAAGTCAGTTGAGTGGCTCAATTTTCCGTGCCCTTTGTTCGGGTTTGGTACAACGAGCCTGTCAGAATCAGCGGGAAAATGCGCGCAGGACCAAGCATCATTGACGCTCGTGGTCATGCCGGTTTTCCCGACAAGCTATGTTTTGTGACCCACAAAATGGATTCTTTTGTAGTGGTTATGGACGGAAGCAACGAAATGTAAACATGTCACGAAGCTCACCGTTGATCCGGCCACTTGATCCAAGGAGATTAGTGGGAGTATACCCAATAAGAGACCCAAGACTGCTGGTGTGAAAATCTTACTTATGAGCCACACACGGTGATTAAAAAAGCCCTAGGTAGTACAGGTGTGAAAAAGGATGAATTGCTTCAATATATAGAACGCTAGAGTCCGGGTTTCGATACCCGTGGTGGACAGAACACAGATAGCCCATTGTGTAGCTTTGTGCTTAATTACAAAACAAACAAACAAGTCCGAGAGAAAACAAGAAATTGTGAGATGTACAGACGAATTCCTAATGAAGAAAACAAAGCACTCACAGAGGCATTACTTAGCGTCTAAATATTAGATAAAACTTACTCTGTAGAATTATGTTCGAGCAATTAAAAAATGAGCCATAGAGAAGCAAGTAAAATATTTGTATAATTAAATCATCGCATACAATGATTAGAGACAGTTTACATGCTATAACAAACAATAAAAATTCACCTCCTTTGAATTCAAAGATTCCAACAACTTTCAATTTATGTTGAAATGAAACAGAAAATATGATAAGATGCAAAATACCATAGGAGTAACTTGTTCAAAAATGGCACAACCTTGTTTTTAAATACATCGAGACATTCAGTTTGTTCTTATTTGTTTTTTGGAGGATATTTAAAGAAACCTTAATATAATTTTCAAACCATCTTACCCATGGACTATTGGGAAAATATTTTCAAACCATCTTACCCATGGACTATTTGGGAAATAATTTTCAAATCAACTTACTCATGGACTATTTGGGAAACAATTTTCAAACCATCTTACAAATGGACTATTTGGGAAATAATTTTCAAATCAACTTACCCATGGACTATTTGGGAAATAATTTTCAAACCATCTTACCCATGGACTATTGG
The DNA here is from genome assembly GCF_000517525.1 of Limulus polyphemus. Taxonomy (NCBI): domain Eukaryota; kingdom Metazoa; phylum Arthropoda; class Merostomata; order Xiphosura; family Limulidae; genus Limulus; species Limulus polyphemus. The sequence goes on from NW_013667717.1 coordinate 69,187, forward strand.
GAAACAATTTTCAAACCATCTTAGCCATGGACTATTGGGAAACAATTTTCAAACCGTCTTACCCATTGACTATTGGGAAACAATTTTCTAACCATCTCACCCAGGGACTATTGGGAAACAATTTTCAAACCGTCTTACCCATGGACTATTAGGAAACAATTTTCAAACCGTCTTACCCACGGACTATTGGGAAACAATTTTCAAACCGTCTTACCCATTGACTATTGGGAAACAATTTTCTAACCATCTCACCCATAGACTATTGGGAAACAATTTTCAAACCATCTCACCCATGGACTATTAGGAAACAATCTTAAAATATTAAATGCAACTGTATACCGATGATAGAGAGCTGTTCAAGTTATTAAGAATATATTGTACATGTGAAATCTTATAAAACATTACTTTGCTTGAATTTAACTAGGAATATCACTTTATTTTAAATACAGACATGAAAGAACATCGTTTGCTTTTGGTTTTTGCTAAATAAAATAATTTTTAAGTAAACTCCTTAAAAGCATGCCGGTTATTTAAATAGTAGTTATATTGGTCATCTGTAAACCATATTAATTGCTGTAAGAAATGGCCAATTAGAAAACATCAATATTACGTCATCTAAGTTTAACGTGTGTGCTTATAATCCTCTTCAAATTTTCTGTTTGAACATTAGATCATTGAATTCATATAAAGTGTGGTATCCATAACTCTAGAAGAACCTTACAGTTTGGCCTATTGTAAGTTAGTAGTTAGCGACTGAAGGATTATTTTTACCAATTATTTTGGAAAACCATGTTCTAAAGAATTGAAAACCAATAGGCCTAAATTTTGTGATAGAAACCACGTAATCTGCAGATTTAGCGATTTTTTTTCTTATAGAAATGTAGAGGTCCGATTTCCTAATTTTGTTTAAGTATATAGAGAGCTCAAACTTTTAATCAATATATTCTTCTAAAAGTCCACCCTCCATCCCCCACTAACCACAACGAAATAAGTTTCAGGGGTAAAGAACGCATAAAAAACACAAAGTTATGTGCTAAAATGTTATTTGGCATGTATCTGAGTAGCCATGTTTCGAGGAGGTTTCATCAAATATCTAATAACTTACTTTCAGTGTACCTTAAGCTTTCAAAGTAAAGTTTGATATTTATTACAATACACCAACTATGTTTGTTAAGAGACAACATCACATCAAGATCTAAGCTTTCAAAGTAAAGTTTGATATTTAATACCATACACCAACTAACATTATTGATTTAGGCTAGTCACTTGTATGATTTTATTATAAAATAACATTTCTGTTAACGAGGGAGACAACATCACATCAAGATCTAAGTTTTCAAAGTAAAGTTTGATATTTAATACCATACACCAACTACATTTGTTGAGAGACAACATCACATCAAGATCTAAGCTTTCAAAGTAAAGTTTGATATTTAATACCATACACCAACTACATTTGTTGAGAGACAACATCACATCAAGATCTAAGCTTTCAAAGTAAAGTTTGATATTTAATACGATACACCAACTACATTTGTTGAGCGACAACATCACATCAAGATCAACAAACGTATCACTAAATATTTTGTACTCCCTGCAATAAATGCTTAAAATCCCTTTATAATTCAGTTATATTTTATATAGAAAATTTGTCAGTTTGTATTTGAATTACCCGAAACAGCTAATAATTTTGTAATATATTGGTCAATGTGATTAGTTAAGTTTATAATTAAATTGAAACACTCCGAGTTAGTTAAAGACATCATAAAAAGAACAGACATTTAGAGTTCATTATTCTCACTTAAAACCTTTTAAACCGGATGATAAAAATACGGCAGAGTATTTGGAGGTCATTGTATAATAAAAATACGGCAGAGTAATAATAGGTCTTTATATAATAAAAGTACGGCGCATTTGCTTCAGGTCTTTGAATAATAAGGATACGGCAATAGTTTGAGGTCTTTGGATAATATACATACGGCACACTTGTTTCAGGTCTTTGGATAATATACATACGGCACACTTGTTTCAGGTCTTTGGATAATATACATACGGCACACTTGTTTCGGGTCTTTGGATAATATACATACGGCACACTTGTTTCAGGTCTTTGGATGATAAAGACACGACACAATAGTTTCAGGTCTTTGGATGATAAAGATACGACACAATAGTTTCAGGTCTTTGGATGGTAAAGATATGACACAATAGTTTCAGGTCTTTGGATGATAAAGATACGACACAATAGTTTCAGGTCTTTGGATGGTAAAGATATGACACAATAGTTTCAGGTCTTTGGGTGATAAAGACATGACACAATAGTTTCAGGTCTTTGGATGATAAAGACACGACACAATAGTTTCAGGTCTTTGGATGATAAAGATACGACACAATAGTTTCAGGTCTTTGGATGGTAAAGATATGACACAATAGTTTCAGGTCTTTGGGTGATAAAGACATGACACAATAGTTTCAGGTCTTTGGATGATAAAGATACGACACAATAGTTTCAGATCTTTGGATGGTAAAAATATGGCACAATAGTTTCAGGTCTTTGGGTGATAAAGACATGACACAATAGTTTCAGGTCTTTGGATGATAAAGATAAGACACAATAGTTTCAGGTCTTTGGATGGTAAAGATATGACACAATAGTTTCAGATCTTTGGATGATAAAGATACGACACAATAGTTTCAGGTCTTTGGATGATAAAGATATGACACAATAGTTTCAGGTCTTTGGATGATAGACATGACACTATAGTTTCAGGTCTTTGGATGATAAAGATACGACACAATAGTTTCAGGTTTTTCGATGATAAAGAAACGACACAATATTTTCAGGTTTTTGGATGATAAAGATATGACACAGTAGTTTCAGGTCTTTGGATGATAGACATGACACTATAGTTTCAGGTCTTTGGATGATAAAGATACGACACAATAGTTTCAGGTTTTTCGATGATAAAGAAACGACACAATATTTTCAGGTTTTTGGATGATAAAGATATGACACAGTAGTTTCAGGTTTTTCGATGATAAAGATACGACACAATAGTTTCAGGTCTTTGGATAGTAAAGATACAGCAGAAATTTTCGGTATTTCGATAAAGATACGACACAATAGTTTCAGGTCTTTGGATGATAAAGACATGACACAATAGTTTCAGGTCTTTGGATGATAAAGATACGACACAATAGTTTCAGGTTTTTCGATGATAAAGATACGACACAATAGTTTCAGGTCTTTGGATAGTAAAGATACAGCAGAATTTTCGGTATTTCGATAAAGATACGACACAATAGTTTCAGGTCTTTGGATGATAAAGACATGACACAATAGTTTCAGGTCTTTGGATGATAAAGATACGACACAATAGTTTCAGGTCTTTGGATAGTAAAGATACAGCAGCAATTTTGGGTATTTCGATAAAAATACGACACAATATTTTCAGGTCTCTGGATAATAAAAATACTGAATAGTTGTATCACGTCTTTGGATGATAATATGTAGCATTACGGTTTCAGGTCTTGAACTTACTAAGCTATATTTAGTACGACTAAATAGATACCTTGATAAATAAGTGAAATAAACCAAACGTGCTTGTATAGCAACCTGTGCTCAAAGAAGGAGCTACCTACGAATTCGACACAATAGTTAATAAACCGAAGATAAAAATACAAAGGAATAGTACATTATCTTACCAAAAGTGTTGGAAAAGCACATCTTAAACTTAGGAGAGCGTTATTTGTTGTATTACTGAATTTCCCCACTTTTATACGAAGTAGGCCTACGTTTTTGCAATTAGCACAACCTAAACTTTGTTATTAACACTTGTCCTAAACCATCGTTATGCGCCATCACTTTGTGAGAATTTAGGGTCTATTCCTCCTGTCACTCAGGCAACATTTTAAAATACCTTAGAGCAATTAAAATGGAGTGATATCGCGGATCTGGGCTAGCCAAGGTACCCCCTGAACATTTCTTGACCAATTACATCAATATGAGCAGGTTAGAATTGTACAGAACATCTCAATGCGACGTTCCAGCTATCTTTACTAATACAAATAATCTAACACAGGCCTACAATATGATGGTACGGCATCACTCTACGAATGGGACAAGAAAATGTAAAAGGTTGGCATCTTCAGAAGTATTTTCAAACCCAGAATCTCTCTCTCCCCCTGGCTAGAGCTAATAATGAATTGTAGATAAATCACTTCGCTCCATAATTTGGTTTTACATTGTTCTTCAACCTAATTTCAGCGTTCAAGATACCGTGAAAATCTACACTTCTTACATAAGACTGTGGTGAGCTACTTAAGGGGTGCGTGTGAAATCCAGCAGTATACATCTCACTGATAAAACTGGCTTACAGTCTTATACGTTTGTTAAATTCCAGATACGAGTTCTTTTCACGATACCTTCCAGAGTACACAGTTACCATTTAGGGAGTGATTAGTTGTAGGTTTCCAGGCGTATTCTATATTAACATGTTCAGTGGTACTCTATTTCTTGAGCTTATTAACCATGGTAGATTTCGGTATGATTATGCTTTGAATACCCCTGATTGCCGCATCCATAAAAAAAAAACGTCTGAACGTCTATGAACTTTATTATTTGTGGTATTTGACTTTAACTGGCTACCGGTGGAAGATACTGTGTCTTTCAAACTTTAAACAATACTTCAGAAGCTTCGTTACCAAAGCCATTTCTTTGACTGGCTGTTTCAACCTTATCTTTCATTAACAGTAGAAATGAAAAAGTAATATGCCTGCCAATTGGATAATGTAATATGCCTGCCAATTGGATAATATATGTGGCCAACAACTGCTGATTAGATTTAAGGACTGAGTAGGACTGTAAAGCACGTGTCTCGTTTAACGAATTCTCTCAACAGTTACCAGGATTCAACTATATCAGCCTGTGCTAAAAACTAGTAGTAACCATAAATCCCACATGAAACCATGGTTTCGATAGTTTTTTAAAAAATCAAACTATGAGAAGTGAGTGAATTTTGTTTGTTTGTTTGTTTGTTTTGGATTTCGGGCAAAGCTACACGAGGGCTATCTGCGCTAGCCGTCCCTAATTTAGCAGTGTAAGACTAGAGGGAAGTGAGCTAGTCATCACCACCCACCGCCAACTCTTGGGCTACTCTATTACCAACGAATAGTGGGATTGACCGTCACATTATAACGCCTCTACGGCTGAAACGGCGAACATGTTTGGTGTGAGGGGGATTCGAACCCGCGCCCCGCATATTGCGATCGAGCGCACTAACCATCTGGCCATGCAGGGCCTTATGTGAATGAAGGAAGCGTGTAACATAGTTCAATCTATAAGTTTCTCTCTGACGACGGAGTAAAAATATGGATAAAAACTACATAAGGCATTTTAGCGTGTTAGTATTATTCAAAAAGTTTTAGCTGCTGTAAGTTGTATGCTAAGGTGCGGGACGTTCTCGTTGGTCATTCGATATCATTATAAAGGCAACTAATATTCAAAATTTACTAAAGCACTCAGTAATGACCACTCCAAATGTTCTATTATTAATACTGTGTAAAAAGGTCTATTCCGATATCGGTTCAAAGAGTACTATAATTTCAGCCATCTTTCTTGGCCACTATTACTTGATCTTAGTTGGATTGGGGAAGGGGTCTCTTTGGGATGAATTTGAATGTCACACTTCCCACTGTAATCCTCTCATTACATTTAGAATCATGTGTGAATAAAAAATATGAGTTAACCCAATATTATATTACATTTAGAATTATGTGTGAATAAGAAATATGAGTTAACCTGATATTATATTACATTTAGAATTATGTGTGAATAAGAAATATGACTTAACCTGATATTATATTACATTTAGAATCATGTGTGAATAAGAAATATGAGTTAACCTGATATTATATTACATTTAGAATTATGTGTGAATAAGAAATATGAGTTAACCTGATATTATATTACATTTAGAATTATGTGTGAATAAGAAATATGAGTTAACCTGATATTATATTACATTTAGAAGTATGTGTGAATAAGAAATGTGAGCTGTGCAACCATTCCAACCTATAATATACACGATATTTGTGTAAATACATGTCTAGTTTGTATAAAAAATAAAATAACTAATTTTGTGCTCACCTCGACATCAATTAAAATTGTCGTTCTCGTTCACTAACATAGTTTAGTTTTTATAACATAGATGTAATGAGTTATTGTTCATGTAAAGGGATATAAAAATTAATTTCCCAAAATGTATGTTTATGACATACCTGCCAAATTCACAATACTCGTTTTGAAAACATTACAAGTTTGTTCAGTCTTATACCGGTTGAAAACAATACGGGTTTGTTCAGTCTTATACCGTTTGAAAGCATTACGAATTTGTTCAGTCTTATACCGGTTAAAAATATTACGAGTTTGTTCAGTGTCATACCGGTTGAAAACAATACGGGTTTGTTCAGTCTTATACCGGTTGAAAACATTACGAGTTTGTTCAGTCTTATACCATTTGAAAGCATTACGAATTTGTTCAGTCTTATACCGGTTGAAAACATTACGAGTTTATTCAGTCTTATACCGGTTGAAAACATTACGAGTTTGTTCAGTCTTATACCGGTTGAAAACATTACGAGTTTATTCAGTCTGATACCGGTTGAAAATATTACGAGTTTGTTCAGTCTTATACCGTTTGAAAGCATTACGAATTTATTCAGTCTGATACCGGTTAAAAATATTACGAGTTTGTTCAGTGTCATACCGGTTGAAAATATTACGAGTTTGTTCAGTCTAGGAAATAATTCTAAAAAATTACCTAACAGTACTAAAAGTACAGAGAAAAATAAAAGTTGCTCATAATAAATAGGTATAGGTGATGGCAAAGAATACGGTGTTGGAAAATTATGCAGTCTGGAGATTTTAAATTATACTATAATGCAGACTTTCATTGACATTCCACTTCCCTTTAGAACATTAGTTTGTTTGGGTGGCGTTACGTTACAATGATACTGTTGATAATTGTTAGCAAATCTCGCTTTCATTGACATTCCACCTCCCTTTGGAACAGTAGCTTTTTTGTGTGGCGTTACGTCACAATGAGACTGCTGATAATTGTTAGCAAACCTCGCTTTCATTGACATTCCACCTCCCTTTAGAACAGTAGTTTTTTGTGTGGCGTTACGTTACAATGATACTGCTGATAATTGTTAGCAAATCTCGCTTTCATTGACATTCCACCTCCCTTTAGAACAGTAGTTTGTTTGTGTGGCGTTACGTTACAATGAGACTGCTGATAATTGTTAGCAAATCTCGCATTCATTGACATTCCACCTCCGTTTAGAACAGTAGTTTTTTTGTGTGGCGTTACGTCACAATGAGACTGCTGATAATTGTTAGCAAATCTCGCTTTCATTGACATTCCACCTCCCTTTAGAACAGTAGTTTTTTTTTGTGTGGCGTTACGTCACAATGAGACTACTGATAATTGTTAGCAAATCTCGCTTTATTGGCCGGTAAAGAAAGATTTGTTAGCACTATACTTGGACGTAATGTCACACAAACCTCAGATCAGTAGGTCACGCTTCGCCGATATAAGACATTATATATATCATAATATTAACTCCTTTATAAGGCATTATAAACCATAATGTTAGCTCATTTATAAGGCATTATATACCATAATGTTAGCTCATTTATAAGGCATTATATACCATAATATTAACTCCTTTATAATGCATTATAAACCTTAATGTTAGCTCATTTATAAGGCATTATATACCATAATATTACCTCCTTTATAAGGCATTATAAACCATAATGTTAGCTCATTTATAAGGCATTATATACCATAATATTAACTCCTTTGTTTATATATTAACCTAAGTTGTTTATTAAGCTGTTTATTCTTACAAATCAGAAACACTTACCTTTATAGTTTTTGATGATAATTCTTTTATGTCCTGAGTTAAGGCTGAGACAGATTACTACTTGACATAGGATAAACAAAGTCTAACAACTCCAAGAGCAGCCACGTCCTGCGCTGATTGATCAACGCATTTTTATGGACGTTGCGGTGATCAACGGTGATTTCTGTAGTAACCTGAATTACACGTCGTCATTTGATATTGTAGTAAAATAAATAAATAAAACCGATATTGGTATAATCAGCAAGAGATTATATAAATTCTTGGAGCCTCTAAAAAACATTCGGATCAGAGACAAAGATTCGTTAACGTCTCTCTTTCTGACAGCAGAGGTCTTTTTAATTGGTAGAATAATAATACCACTAGTATGAAATTCATCATTTGACTTTTCATCAGATTCCCTCACCCGTCTCTTAGTAGAACCTGCTAGAACATTCTCATGTAACGACTTTAGTAAGCGTATCCCGCTGGAACTTTCATGGGTCTATCCTCGTTCTCACACTAACCAATACTAGAGTAAAACTTCCCCAGTGTGTGTGAATTTCTTTAGACATACAAAAGACTATTTTCCATTCGTGGATATGTTATACTAGGGCCAGTCGCTTGCGTTCTACTAACGCGCCTTTACAAATAAATAGGTAGTATTATTACAACAAACAAAGTCTTATCGGGTTTGGTGTTTATTCTGAAGGAGCTGGGTTCAAGAAAAAGATACACTTTGTTATTGGAACACGAAAGCGAATTTTACGAGTTAGAATAACACTGAACGTAACGTCGATAAAAACAACAACCTCGGGGTTCTTTATACTTCTTATTTATCATTCTGATACTCGTTGTTATTTATTCTGTCGTTTCAATCTGACTAGGAGGAAAAATATTATTACGTTCTATGTTTTCTTATCTATCTATCGGAATGATCTTTAATGGTTTAGTGTTTAGTGGGTAAAAAAATTATTGGAATTGTGTCTCAGGTTAAGCAATAATTAACTTTTTAAACTTTGGCAGAAAATATCGCTGGTTTAAGTTCCTATTTCAAATTAGTGACATATAAATAAATAGGTTTCATTATAATTATTATTATTATTGCTTTTAGGCTTATTCTGTTTAGTATGGTGAGAAATATCCAACGAAAACCACTGAGTAAATTTTGTGTTGAATTAAATAATTGTATACATTGATATTACAAAGGCTTAAAATATTTAAAGAATAATAGAAGTACATCCTTTTCTAAAGTTGGAGTAGTTCCTCATATTTATTCCACTAGAAGTACAACCAACTACTCCAACTTTAGAAAAACTCGTATTTATTCCACAGATGTCTAAGCCCTTTGATTTTGACAGCTGAAAAATGTCACTAAACTCCGCTTAAAGGTGTCTTTCAGAACGATTGTTTATTTGTTTTGCTGCCCGGCATGGCCAGTTGGTTAGGGCGCTCGACTCGCAATATGCGGGTCGCGGGTTCGAATCCCCGTCCCACCAAAAATGCTCGCTCTTTTAGCCGTGGGGGCGATATAATGTGACGGTCAATCCCACTATTCGTTGGTGAAAGAGTAGCCCAAGAGTTGTCGGTGGGCGATGATGACTAGCTGCCTTCCCTCTAGTCTTACACTGCTAAATTAGGGACGGCTAGCGCAGATAGCCCTCGTGTAGCTTTGCGCGAAATTCAAAACAAACAAACAAACATATTTGTTTTGCTAAATTTCGCGCAAAGTTACTCGAGGGTTATCTACGCTAGCCATCCCTAATTTTGTAGTGTTAGACGAGAGGGAATCAACATCCCCACCGCCATCTCGTAAGCTACTGTAATCGAATAGTGGGATTTCATTGTCACTTTTATAACACACCCACGGCCCCAAAGTACGGAGTGAAAGTTTTTTTTTCTTTTTTTTAGCGATAACGGGGAGCGAACCTCGGTTCCAAATTTTGTCAGAGTAGAGAACTCATAAATGGCGCGTAACAAACTGAATCAATGTTTTATTGATTTTACTAGTTGGCACAAAATTGATATTTTAGAAGACTAGACATACTGTTATAACCTAGGATATAGTATTCTATAGCTATAAATTTACAGGGGGTGATCTCGTGTAACTCTGTAAAAAGTTGGTGTGAACAATAACACCAGCTTGCGTGTTAGCGGTAACAATAATGTTTATTATAATATTCACACTTTATTATCGTGAGACATA
>NW_013667717.1:80224-83220 GCF_000517525.1 Limulus polyphemus
GATGTCTTTAGGTAGAGTGTTTTAAATTACTCTCATTTCTCGGGATATGTAACAAAATAATTATCACTACAACTTACATGGATCGTACTTATTTGTTGAAATTAAGTTCGTTACTAGTTGTTGTTTTTTTTATGAAGACCTCGTAATTAGAGCGCTCAACTCGCAATCTGCAGATCATGGGTACGAATCCCGTCACTGAAAATGCTGGTCTTTTCTGCCGTTGATGCGTTATAATGTGACGTTTAGTGATGGGCGTTGTGGACTAGCTACTCTCCGGTTAGTCTATCAGCCCACAATTAAGGACGGCTACCAAGGATAGCCCTCAAGTAGCTTCGCGCGAAATTTACAAAACAAAACAAAAAACTTTTCTTATGGCATTGTTTTATGTCGGTGTGATAATTTCAGGGCAAATTGTAATCGTTAGCGTCAAAATCTGTGTTCCGTTTGTTTATTGTTAAGCACAAAACTCTACAATGGGCTACTTGTGCTTTGTCAACAATCGGAATTTTATAATAAACTAACACGGGAAAGAAAATATATGAACATACATCAGTGTAATGATATGCTAATAATATAGTCAACAACATTTCTGGAAACAAACCAAACTAAGTTGTTACATCACCAACTTTCTAACAAACTGTTCATGTTCATTAAGTAAGACCATTAGTAAACTTGAGCACTGGTTTGAAAACGGAGCCCATAATTTCCTCGTCACGGTGCAGTTATTACATAGAAAAGTGTTAAGTGATCTTTAAGTTTCTCGATATGACTAATATTGGCATTAGTTAGGAAAAAAGCAAATCCAAATGAAAATAATGTGTTTTAATTTTGCAAAACAAGACATGGTCTTATATATAAGAACAACAATTAAGCATATATAGCTATACCACTACAAGTATTATATGTTTCCTTTTTCCGCTGATTGATTTACTTCTGTTCTTACAACGTTAACTGGACAATATTTATACGAATTGCCTCCTTTAATATTGTCTTCAAATCTTGAAAGAACCCTGAAAAGGTATTATATAAAAGGTGGGTGACAACAATATTCGAATCCCCGTCCCACCAAACATACTCGCCCTTTCAGCCGTAGGGGCGTTATAATGATGCAGTTAATCCCACTATTCGTTGGTAAAAGAGTAACCCAAGAGTTGGCGGTGGGTGGTGATGACTAGTTGCCTTCCCTCTAGTCTTACACTGCTAAATTAGGGACGGCTAGCGCAGATAGCTCTCGTGTAGCTTTGCGCGAAATTCAAAACAAACAAACAAACAGTTTCATATACCACGTAAACTACAGTCTCACGAGTGCTTTTACAGCTTCATATACCACGTAAACTACAGTCTCACGAGTGCTTTTACAGCTTCATATACCACGTAAACTACAGTCTCACGACTGCTTTTACAGCTTCATATACCACGTAAACTACAGTCTCACGAGTGCTTTTACAGCTTCATATACCACGTAAACTACAGTCTCACGGGTGCTTTTACAGCTTCATATACCACGTAAACTACAGTCTCACGAGTGCTTTTACAGCTTCATATATCACGTAAACTACAGTCTCACGAGTGCTTTTACAGCTTCATATACCACGTAAAATACAGTCTCACGAGTGCTTTTACAGCTTCATATACCGCGTAAACTACAGTCTCACGGGTGCTTTTACAGCTTCATATACCACGTAAACTACAGTCTCACGAGTGCACTACACAAAAGCACATTTTTAAGTAACAGATAGAAGAGATAAATAATACTGTTTCATAAGGAATTAAGTTATCATAATCTAGTCAATCAAGAATTCACGTAATTTACAAACATGCCTCATTGTAATTTTCTATTTATTTCTTCCTGTTTATTCACTTTATATTTTCTCAGCTTCTCCTGTAATAGTTCTGTCTTACCTGTTGGACAAGACATGTCCTCATCACCTTCTGAATCTGTCAAAATATCACTTGATAGACTTTCAGACCTCAAGTCCTTGTGGCTCTTCAGGAATCTTCTCTTCGTTACTTTGTCTGTGTGACATACATATACATATATATAGATAAATAGATAGATTAGAAAACTTATCTTTGTTGTTTTATATGTGGTATATATATATATAGATTCAAATAATTCCTGGCCTGTATGTTCCACCTATGTTAACTTGTTATGCAGAACACAAATCAACAATTTTTTTATCGCTCTTACGCAAATTATGCGATTTATACGACATATTACATCCTTTGTTACCACCTTATCACAACGTATTTTTATTAACAATATTTTGGGAATATATACTTACCACTGACACTAGAAACAGCTGTTTCTGCTGTATATGACTTTCATCCGTCTTTCAGTGTTCTTCTACCATGAACGCCGTGTTTTACCATACCAGTTATATTTTGAGTGTCCAACCTTGGTTTATCAGGAATAAATTCCTATGTTAAAGTTTTCATTTCTTGAGTTCCCATCCATTCGACGTGTACAAACATCATTCTGACACTTGTCAAAAACTTAATAACACAAAACATTAGAGAAACCTTAACGCTAACCAAGTCTTAATATAAAGTGCCACGCGTTATTTTAGACGTTTGTTACGAAACTGGTTCGAGAAGAGGTTATTAGCAACACGTAATTTGAGTTTACTAGGAGGAAAGTAAAAAATAAGATTGTAGAAATAAATACGTTATTTCTCATACGAAAAATGAAAGAAATTAGCAATTTCAGAAACTTGGGTAAATACCATCCAATATCAAATTTTTGCACATCTAATTTTCCCCAGAGAAATGTCTTCTGTGTACGTCATATACGTCAATAAAACGTAATGAAAAATTAAATTAGTGAAACATTGCATTATTTCTCTATTCACCAAAATCTTGGGAATATTATGCTATTTTCTGATTTCTAATTTAAACATGACGCGAGATACGTCAGTACAATATATATATACACCTGGAAAAAAGTTAAGCACCCCCGTGTTTTTTTCAAGTGATTCAGATTCGACGTTCTTGTG
>NW_013667717.1:84133-91545 GCF_000517525.1 Limulus polyphemus
CACAAGAACGTCGAATCTGAATCACTTGAAAAAAACACGGGGGTGCTTAACTTTTTTCCAGGTGTATATATATATAATGAAAGATCAATTTGGCATGTTAAAGCAATGTTATAAGAAATAACATAAAGTGTAAAGATTTTTTTTTTTTTGTTGTTGTTAAGGGCAAAGCCATAGAATGATATTTCTATGCTATGCCCACCATGGGTTTCGAAAGCCAACTTATAGCGTTCTAAGGCCCCAGACTTAGCAATGAGCCACCTGGTGTAACGATAAAAGACAACTAAAACATCCTATTTGAAGTATTTGATTCAGCGTCGTACAGTTTGAACTAAATGAAGAGTCAAATTATGTACACACAATCTAAGAAAAATCACAGTGTGTTCACTGTGTTTCCATAGTGATTTCGCATGATACATGTTGTTTTCCTAGTGTTTCACGGTGTGCTTTCTATGTGCATTCTTTTCCATCAGAGATAAAAATACTCACTACTTATGTATACACGTAGCACATAATTATGGAAATGAGGAATCGTGACTTCTTCATACATGTAGCACATACTTATGGAAATAAGGGACCATGACTTCTTCATACATGTATTACATACTTATAGAAATGGAAAACCATGAAATTTTCATACATGTAGTACATATTTATGAAAATGAGGGATCACGACTTCTTCATACATGTAGTACATACTTATGGAAATGAGGGATCACGACTTCTTCATACATGTAGTACATACTTATGGAAATAAGGGATCGTGACTTATTCATACATGTAGTACATACTTATGGAAATGGGGGATCACGACTTCTTCATACATGTAGTACATATTTATGGAAATGGGGATCGTGACTTCTTCATACATGTAGCACATACTTATGGAAATGGGGATCACGACTTCTTCATACATGTAGTACATATTTATGGAAATGGGGATCACGACTTCTTCATACATGTAGTACGTACTTATGGAAATGGGGGATCACGACTTCTTCATACATGTAGTACATACTTATGGAAATGAGGGATCACGACTTCTTCATACATGTAGTACATACTTATGGAAATAAGGGATCGTGACTTCTTCATACATGTAGTACATACTTATGGAAATGGGGGATCACGACTTCTTCATACATGTAGTACATGTTTATGGAAATGGGGGATCACGACTTCTTCATACATGTAGTACATATTTATGGAAATGAGGGATCACGACTTCTTCATACATGTAGTACATACTTATGGAAATGAGGGATCACGACTTCTTCATACATGTAGTACATATTTATGGAAATGAGGAATTACGACTTCTTCAGCCTATGCTACGCATTTAATTTTTCCCATCTTTTATAACGCAATTAACCTCAAAGGTCATACTACTGTTTCACAGGTTGTATAAGCTAAGCAACACTGAGGTGTTTAGGATTTGTATAGAGAGATGTTTATTTAAAATCGTAACCAATCCACTCCATCACTCAATCAAAGATATTCCTGCGGAATACTGATATATATGTAAATAAACAAAAGCTTGAAAGCTCTTGAAATGTAAAATCCTTTGCATGACATTGTTCTGTTTCTTATAAAGTTATATATATGTGTGTATTGTGTGTGTGTGTTAAGTATCATATAGATGTGCTAATTCTGCTGATTGTGTATTGTGTGTGTGTGTTAGGTATCATATAGATGTGCTAATTCTGCTGATTGTGTATTGTGTGTGTGTGTTAGGTATCATATAGATGTGCTAATTCTGCTGATTGTGTATTGTGTGTGTGTTAGGTATCATATAGATGTGCTAATTCTGCTGATTGTGTATTGTGTGTGTGTGTTAGGTATCATATAGATGTGCTAATTCTGCTGATTGTGTATTGTGTGTGTGTGTGTTAGGTATCATATAGATGTGCTAATTCTGCTGATTGCCAATCCACACCCACTGTTGTTTTTCTGACTGTTATATACCTTATAGTTGATACACAACAGCCAAGTATAACATGTCTACTTATTTATCTTATTTATTTTGTTTGAATGGTGTGTAGATGCACGTGCAGGAGATATCTGTAAGTTAATGTTTGTTGGGTTTGCAGTGAGATTTCATTATTCATGAAGATCATAAATCAGATCTTACACGTAGATGACCTTCGTGCATTGTAATAGATGTGTATTGGTCGAGTGATTCACGACATGTTGATTGGGTATTTATCACTTGGTGTTTTATATTTATTTGTAAGCCTCAAATACATGAATTACAGCCACTTCTATGTCGACGAATACAGAGCCAATTTATTACTTTGTTTCTGTTGTTTTTGTTTCGTATTGCTATTGCCATAGGTGTGGTAATAATTAATGAGTTTCTACAGTGTATACACAACATTTTATACGTAAAAGATCATTTCGTTTCACTGTATGTTCATTTAAGTACTTTTTTAATGAACGTGGAAATGTTTGATTTATTTATTGATGTGCGTTAGACTTTACGCGGAGTGTTTGAAGTAATATTACTTAGGTTATTAATTACTATAACCGAAAACATTAACTAATCTTACTGATTACTATTTCGTCTTCGAAAATAACATTTAAAAATAATACAACTTTTAATGTAATTGAGTCCCCATGTTGAGAAAACAAATTAAGTTATTCTGTTCCAGCACGTGATAGACACATGTTACATGTTTAGAATTTTCGCGCAACGTATAGTCGTCCCTAATTTTAAACTCATTTACAGTCGTTGAAGGATTACACCCAGAAAAATTGTTACTAAGCTGGTTCTGGTGCAGCTGGAACAGAAATTTCGATATTTGTAGCATATACAAAATAAACAATAAAATCCACTTTGATAAGAAACATTTGTATGCAAATTACATAATTAACTATTCCATGTGAGGTTTTCAATAATTTGTACACGTAAAATGTGAAGATAACATCCAGTCTTGACGAAATTTGGCATGCTATACAGATGGGTGAGTACATTATATTAAAATCAGTGTAAATATGCAAAACACGTGATAACCACATCAGATATAAAATCCCAGTTTAATGGGGTGTATCAGAACTCCATTTTAACATCGTTTGGCGTAACCTCTATAGTATGGTGCTGCAGATACTGGTCGCTTCCGGAAATGGTATGTAACAGCCCTTTCCGACGCAAAATATCCCTACACTTAGATCATAAAGATTTGAACATATTTGGTGATTTAGAATTTATAAGACGAGGTTATCCCTTGCAATTATAGGCATTGGAAAACAAAGGAATATGGATGAAATTGGGAAACAAAGACCGCCAAGAAAGAGATCTGCAACAAGTCGTACCTCATTCGTAATAAGCAAAGTGCGGCTTCTTGTGACAGGTGAGAACCAAAGAACCAGGCTTTGAAAAGCCAGCATCATCCCTCTTCCCCGTTTCATTTGTTAAAAGTCTCCTTCTTGATTCCTGCAGAAGAAAGACCTTCCGCCTACTTTCAACTTTCCTTTTCTACAAATTGTTTTTCTTTGATTTCGAGGCTACGCTGCCAATATTTTTTTTCTAGAAATTTCTAAAAGCGAAGTCGGTATTTTTTCTGGAGAAATTTAATGTATTTTGACAATTTCTACCGGATTCACGACTTCAAATGTATCCCAACGAAAACTATTTATAATATTCCGTGGAGGCGAGAAAAATATATGTTAAAAAAACTATTTTAGTTAACTTGTATTTAAGAATATTCCCCCAAAAAATGATTTTTGTTTTACTATAGAGGACAAAATTCCGTGTAGGCTCTATCTTTAGGGTTCAATGACCACACTCTGATAGCATAGAGGTAAGACAGCCAGGCAACAACACCCATCGCCAACCCTATGGGCTACTCTTATCTGACCATGTAGTGGGATTAAGCCGTTACTCTTATAACACACCCGCGACCCAAAAAGTGTGGAGCACGTTTTTGCCGCGACGCAATGTGAACCTGAAAACTCAGATTCATATCCGGACACGCTAACCAATAGTTACAAAATGCTATGCTGAATTGCATATACATCTTCCATGCTCTCTTTGTGCTATTGCCTGAGAATAAACAACGCCACCATTAATGTGACTTACTATTCATGTGATATTGCCCTAGAAAGAGTAAAACCACCAAAAATCTCACTTTCATTACAAACCTGAATCTCTTGAAGTTTCGTCCCAGCATGGCCAGGTGGTTAGGGCGCTTGACTAGCAATCTGAAGGTCGCGTATTCGAATCCCCGACCCACCAAACATGCTCGTCCTTTCAGCCGTGGGAGCGTTATAATGTTAAAGTCAATCCCACTATTCGTTGGCAAAAGAGCAGCCCAAGATTTGGCGGTGGGTGATGATGACTAGCTGTCTTCCCTCTAGTCTTTCAGTGCTAAATTAGGGACGGCTAGCGTAGTTAGCTCTCGTGTAGCTTTGCACGAAATTCAACACAAACCAAACTCTTTAAGATTTAGATTTTTTATGCTCTGAATTCCTATTGGCAGTTTAGATTATGAATAGAACTTAGCTAACTTAGTGATAGCACTCGATAAATGCAAATATTATAAGTTGTGAAATTTGAAGTTGCTAATGATGAGTTCAACTAACCGGTTTTTGTGTCGATATAGAGTACAAAATGCAACAATATTCTTAAATTCAATATTACTGCTTCTTCTTTAATAAAGGAAACTCATTTATCCAATTCTTCTATATTTCCTTACCAGCTACTGTCCTTCTTCATTTGTTGTTGACTGAATGTAAATGTTTTCTTACCGTAGTGAGATTATAGTTGTGTATATTTTGACTCAAGAATCTTCCCCAGTTTCTGATCAACCTTATATGAATAAATGTATTCATATCAATAATACAACTTGCTGCACAATATCATTGCTTATTAGAAAATTATTTTGTCATGTTTTTCACTGTTTAATATACCTTATGAATTTTTTTAAATGTGCTATGGCTTAAAGAAAAACACGAACTTCCTTTAGTTCTGTAATACGTTTTTACATGTTACCCTGGTGGCTATGATTTTGCTACTTCCGTAATAACTGCAAAAAGTTAGCTAGGTCACTCTTAGACTATACACCTTAACAATACAATATTCCAATAAAAAAATATACCGTCTTCACTGCATAGATTGATTTCTATGAACACTTATCCACCTCATTGTAATTTTTTCATCCCACTCCTTATTCTGATAAGATTCATTCTTCTCCAAATTCGGTCTGATATATTTTCACATCCAACTTATTGTGTTAACATCTTGGGTTATTTTAGCTTTATTTTGCCTATGCATAGAAAAAATACTTGGAAATAATTATCACGTTACAGTTGTGAATTAAAATTTTTGGTTAGGTTTGTTTAGAATTTCGCGCAAAGCTACACGAGGGCTATCTGCCAAGTTTTGTTTTTTACAAACTTAGCTTGTTTAACTTGTACGTTTTTACATTATATCTTTACAGGATTTCTCTTTTGGCTCTGTTTTGGTATCACATCTTAATATACTTAACTTCTTTAATTTATAATTGGCTATCTCTTTAGACATTCAAGTTTTGATCTGATTATGTAGGTGTCTAAAAATTACTCAACAGTGTGTGTGTGTATGTACACCACGGCTGTTATACAAAATCAAAAAAGAGACCCAGACAAACCAAATATACTGTAAAAAAAATGGTTTCACACATCTTATATGAAATACATTTTATTTGTTTTACGTAAAATGTGTGAAACTGTTTATCTTTGTTAAGTCTTGTAAAGCTAAGTACTAATAGGCTAGTAAGAGATCCAAAAATAAAACGAATTAAGATAAATTTCATAATTGCAACTGTTTCTACACAGAATGTGCAATGAAATCGGCCTTCAATACTGTTTCTACACAGAATGTGCCATGAAATCGGCCTTCAATACTGTTTCTACACAGAATGTGCGATGAAATCGGCCTGCAATACTGTTTCTACACAGAATGTGCGATGAAATCGGCCTTCAATACTGTTTGTACACAGAATGTGCAATGAAATCGGCCTGCAATACTGTTTCTACACAGAATGTGCAATGAAATCGGCCTTCAATACTGTTTTTACACAGAATGTGCAATGAAATCGGCCCTCAATACTGTTTCTACACAGAATGTGCAATGAAATCGGCCTTCAATACTGTTTCTACACAGAATGTGCAATGAAATCGGCCTTCAATATTTCAAGTGATACTTTGTAAACGACGACTTTCGCTATATTCGATTTTCACGTTTAGTTTATACCAATTTTTGTTTTATATTTACATAAAATGCTGAAGAGACTGAATGCCTCAAATATTTTTGAATTTTTACTAATGTTTAGTTAAAGTATGCGTTTCTTGAAAATAACCTTGTTCTTCTTCTTATGTTTTAATACTTTAAAAATATGGTGCACGATGGCTCAGTGCACTTTGAAAATAAATCACAACACACGTAGATAACTAACACTAAAAGAGGCTGTTCTTACATGAACATATCTTGTTTCGTACTTAAGACTGCTTACTAATGAAATAATCCTTAAATTCCAGTACAGCTACGTCACGTTCGCAGTATTGGTTAATGGTTTAACTGAATATCATGTAGTATTCGTACTTGGAGTACCGACGGTGTAACAAGAACTTTGTTCCTGAGTGTTTTGGGGAATACTACTTGGGATGTAAACGACACATGTTTCTGTGTTTTACAGATTATGTAAAGCCATTTTGATATTTATCGCCTGATTTGCAAAAAAAAAAAGAAGTTAAAATACGATTATCAAATCTACCCTAGAAATTGACTAGAATTGTTTAATTGTGTTTCAGAGACAGCGCGAACCTTGAACCTGTGCTATTGAAATGCTTTGTAGTTACCAGTTGTGCAAGGTACACAATGCGAACGATGTGGGATATTTGATTTAAGAAAACACGGAACAATATTAGCGAAAAAGATGAAAAATCATCGGAAAATGAAGAAGATGGAGTTTAGAGTAAGGAAAACAAACATTGGTGCATTTTCATCATTACTTTCCTTATATTTCAGTGATTTTCATCATTACTTTCCTTATATTTTTTTTAATCGGGAATCAATAAGGAGTATCTTCAAGGGAAAGTTATATAAGTGAAGTTTAGTTAGATCTTAAGATGATCGGGAAGGAAACCAGAAGAATAAAAAATAAGAAGGATCAACATCCTGATAAACAAATAAAAATAAAGAATAATATGTTTAATGTAAATTAGGAAGATTGTGATTCATAACTTAAACATAAATTTAAAACAAAATTATTCACTT
Organism: Limulus polyphemus; assembly: GCF_000517525.1. NCBI lineage: Eukaryota > Metazoa > Arthropoda > Merostomata > Xiphosura > Limulidae > Limulus > Limulus polyphemus. Next base: position 91,386 of record NW_013667717.1, read on the forward strand.
TTCCAGAAATAATGAAAATAATGTGTTAATAATGAACAGACTATGGTGAAATGGGTACCAGCTGTCTAGTTCAGGGTGACACCTGTAGACAAAGTCTTGGAGGACTAATCTACAAAAATAACACAGATGGAAGGACAACATTTCGGAAGACTTCCTTCTT
>NW_013667717.1:92545-93721 GCF_000517525.1 Limulus polyphemus
CAGAAAGTCTTGGAGGACTAATCTACAAAAGTAACACAGATGGAAAGGACAACATTTCATCTGAGAGGAATCTTTTTTATCCACATGGTCTTAAACACACTTAATGATAAGATCATTAACCGAAACCTTTCTAATTCGAAGCATAAGTTATCCTCACAACATAGGAAGTCATTATGATAATCCAGCCTTTGTAAGAAATACGCTGATTTCGTTTGAATACATATTCCATGTAAGGAATGTTATGTAAGAAGTCTGTTACACATAGTTTACGATATGTATTAGTAGCAGTAATTACATCTTTACTGAACGTTTCTTAGTGAAAATATCAAGTTATACTATTGTTATTACAGTACTTGTATGAATATGTATTTGCACAACGCAAATGGAACATATGTTGTCTATGTACAAAATATACAAAACGTTGTGTTACACTGTTACTTTTTGAGAAATAAAAACTGTGTAAAAAAACGTTAAAAGGCATTTCTTATAAACCTGTCCTCTCATTAACCTCAAATAAAGCTTAACCTCGTTGAGGTCCGTCTAAATTTTTTTATTAGTATGAAGCAATATCACATACCAACACTGGATAATTTTGAAGTTAGGAGCTCAGCAATAAAGTTTACTAAAAGTAAAAGTATTTCACGATTTAAGTTCATTTCAGTTGTGTTATGTGTATTTACTCTCTCTCATATAACCGTACATGAACGTATTTATAATAAGAGGGTTCATATACACAAAGAATAAGTAAACAATACAGTCCCACTATTCGTTGGTAAAGTGTAGCCCAAAAGTTTGCGGTGGGTGGTGTTTGAATAGTTGTCTTCCAGCTAATCCATCACTTCTAAATTAAAGTAGATAACCTTTGAGTAGCATTGCGCGAAATTCAATAAAACAAACGTTCTAAACTATTATTTTCAAACACCTAAACGTCAGTACAAGAAGTTCATTCGTCACAAGTGTGAGAGTAGTCAACTAGCCTTCTATCGTGCCCACAATGCGATGAATTAAAATCTGCGGGTTTAGTTTCGCGGGAAAATGTGCGAGCTTATAATTTGTTTGTTTATTTGTGAATTTCGCGCAAAGCTACACGAGGGCTATCTGCGCTAGTCGTCCCTAATTTAGCAGTGTAAGACTAGAGGGAAGGCAGCTGGTCATCACCACCCACCGCCAATTCTT
>NW_013667717.1:93742-104786 GCF_000517525.1 Limulus polyphemus
GGGCTACTCTTTTACCAACGAATAGTGGGATTGACCGTCACATAATAACGCCTCCACGGCTGAAAGGGCGAGCATGTTTGGTGCGACTGGGATTCGAACCCGCGACCCGCAGATTGCGAGTCGAGCGCCCTAACCACCTGGCCATGCCACGAGCTTGTAATACGAAAGTGTAAAAAAAAAAAAATCAACACCGATATTTTGTAACTTCATAATTTATTCTATCATTTTATAAATGCAAAGTTGTTTCCGGAAGAAATGAGTTTCTTATTGAACCTTTACGTATTTCATGCAACGCTATTATTGTAAAATATTTAAGCTAGAAATGTTTGTATGATGCAATTTATAGAGAAAATAATATTAATATTTACTGTAATAGAAATTCGTTCAGAAACACGTTCTTTGGTTATAGTTAAAAGACCAGTTGCTATGGTAATAATGAATTATTATTATAGCTGACCTTTTTACAATAAAAAATATGTTTTCATATATATATATACACACACACACACACAAAGGTATAAGTCATATCAGCTGTCATGGAAAGTAAAACATGTTATTTTCAGTGATATATTCATGTGGTATATACACTTGATATATTGTTTGTCATCTAATCTATTATTACAATATAATTTCTCGACATTGGTATCGCTTACAGAAAGCAGGAGGAAACTTGTATTAATTAGAATATTTTTACAGAAAACATATTTAGAGAACAGTTAAAAAAAACGATTAACACTCAGTAAGTTATACGGCAATATTTAGTATGATTTATTTTTTCGCACAAAAACATCAAAATCCATTAACGACATTATTTGCCCTGGCAATGGGCAGTTACTTCTGATTTAAATTGTCAGTCACATCAAAAAAATTTTAATCTATCTAAACTGATGTCAGTCCCAACTTTTATGAATTGCTAGAAAAACTTACATGATCATAAAATATGAACGCCAGTTATTTTGTTGTTTTTTTTAATTTTTGCATTTAAAAATATAAACGATCAAACTGTACAATTTTTTGGGGGGGCACTCTCTACTGAGTTTGTTTGTTTGAAGTTAAGCACAAAGCTACACGATGGGCTATCTGTGCTCTGCCCACCACGGGTATCGAAACCCGGATTCTAGCGTTGTAAGTCCGCTGACATGCCGCTGTGCCACTGGGGGGCTTCTCTATTGAACTGAACTTTAAACACAATATTCCAATTTTCTGTTATTATAGGACGTTATAATATATACACACACAAACAAAATGTTAAGATCTAAATACATACAATTGTAAGATATATATATATAGCTTTTGTTACACTAAAACTACACTATTTGTTTTTACACAAGATGAACACTAATGTTACGTTGCTACAAACTATGTTCATCAGAATTTTTAGACATAGGAAGATAATAGTGAATAAGCTGAATCTTTGGTAAATAAACTATAGTCACAAATACGATATTTTTCAAAGTCCTATTTCAACGCATAGAAGGTCAATATTCAACATGTTTAATTACAATGGTCCGGTAAACATAATTTTTATTTCTAGCCCTAAGAAGTTCTTATGCTACAGGCGTTTATTTCCATAACACTCTTGAACAATACTAAAACCGATTGCAGTCGTAAAAAGGTGACGGCACCGACCTCTGCTGGTAAGGTGTGGCGTTGAATCCGACTTGGCAGCTAGAATTGACGGAAGCAGGTGACGAAATGAGCCGCTGATTCTCAAAAATGTCCCGGACACTTTGAAAGCCATTGACCATAGAAAGGCTATCCGTGTTGAAGGAGCAGTTTCCGGACACAAAGTGACTTGTGGTGCTGTAAGGATACCAAGTCGAAGGTGAAGTACACGTTCGTAGACCAGTTCTGAAAGCTTGAGCAGCTAACGTGGAGGAATTTTTTGTCAGATCGCTGAATGCAGGAGGACAAGTGCTGTTGACGGAACCCGCGTGACTTCCGCCACTGGGGAGAGGCTCGACTATGGGGCAGACACCAACAGGTCGTACGCTACAGTCTGAAGAATAAAACCCAGGTGGTGTTGAACACTGGTAATTAACCACATGGTGAGAACTGTTACACGAGAGAACATCCGGGTATAGCGAAGAACGAGCATTAACACCTCCTGAAGCGCAGAATACGTTAGTATCCGTACAATAATTTAATCTTTCATGGCTGGCTTCCTCTGGAGATGAATTACTTAACGTATGACAGATTTCTCCAGGATTAACCATAGAGTTTAAAGGAAAAGACACCGCTGAAGATGGTGCCAAGGTTTCATTCCCGACTGCATCCAGAAGTGACGACGGAGCTCGTACGCCGTTTGTTAAGGCAGATGATTCACATTTACCGTCGAGTTTATGTTTACTAATTCTCTGCTGCATACAAGCTGGAAAATTGTAGCTGTCTACAAGTTCCATTTTCGGTTGAATCGTAGTCAAAGGGGAAGTCGGCATGACTGATGTTATTGGAGGAGGGGAGTTGTGAAGAGTCGGGATAACATGATTCTTCTCGTTAAGAACAGGGGCGGTTTCCTTGGGACTGCTACATTTGGCTTTATCTTTAGTACAGGGTGTTTTCACCTGGACTGTCACGTTGTTCTCATCAATTATCTTATTTTCAACGTCTAGTAAACGATTTTCCAATGCATTACTTCTGTCGATATCTCTCTCCTTAGTTTTAATTTCTTCTCTTTTCTGTCCATCCTTCTGAGTTATGTACGTGGGCTTTTTCTCGCGATCTGTATCTTTTTTCTTGAATCGTTTTCTTCGTCGGAGGTAGCTACCGTTGTCAAACATGTTCAAACTGTCTGGATCCAGGGCCCAATAGCTTCCCTTGCCGGGTTTCTTATCATCCCGAGGAACTTTCAGGAAACATTCGTTCAGGCTCAAATTATGCCGGATGCTATTTTGCCAGCCTTGTTTATTTTCCCTGTAGAATGGAAATCGCTCCATTATATACTGATAAATTCCATTCAACGTTACCTTTTTCTCTGGAGCATTTTGAATTGCCATAGCGATGAGGGCAATGTAAGAGTAAGGGGGTTTCACCATGTCTTTTGGAGCAGGCTGTGCTGCCTGCGCAACAGAAGGACTGTAGGTCGCTACGTACGGCGAAGCTCTCATCATTGCCGCGGAATAGTGATCCTGGGCGGGGAGATTCTCACTTGTAAACCCGGACATCATACCGGTACCAGGACGCACCGAATATGCACCACACCGATAAAAGTTTTGTTGTTCGCCGTATAAAGTATGCATTCTATTTTTACTATTGTATTTACATATATATATTCATTTGAAAGTTTTAAACAAAGATTTGAAAGAAACAGGTAAATGGAACTCGTATAACTATCAGAAAGGGGCTAGACCGTTTTGCTTACTTACGAGTCGCGTAGAACAGAGAAAGACGTCCTCGAAGCTCACTTTGGCACTTTACCAAAACTAGAATTTAGACCCCCGAAATCTTCAGCGTTTTTCTGGCACATCCGCAGTATTCTCTTCGAAACTTTGCACGGATCTTTATTCCTCGCTCGGATATTTACACGAGTTACTGGTTTCAGCTGATTCCGCGCGAGTTAGGGTTAGCTATCCTTATTCGCGGCTCAACAGTACCGTTTGATGTTTCGCGAGAGTGTTTTCAGTCCACGCCTCCCAGTACTGGCCGTACACCAATCGAAATCGCACTTTAGTCGATATTATATTCGTATACGAGGAGAAGCCACGAGACATTCTTTACAGACAGCAGCTCCAGGCATTATCTTGGAAGATCTGCATGCATCGGTGAATCAACTTACCAATTTCCCGCATGAGGGCGTGTGTTGTTTGGTTCCAATTTAATCTGTTATGATGCTGAATCAGTGATTAGCCTAAAGCAGTCGCCAAACTGGGGGGATCTAGGTGTGTGTGTGTGTGTAGGAGAGGGGGGTATTCACGATAATGACGTTGAAATTTAAACAGAAAAGGTCTCAGGTGCATCAGATAATTTTTATTATATATATATATATATATATAATATTCTAGCAACAATAACTACAAAGTATCTACAAGTATATATTTCACAATCTGTTTAGAAGTTTGTATCTTCATTTTTCTGTTTAGGAGTTTGTATCTTCATTTTTCTGTTTAGAAGTTTGTATCTTCATTTTTCTGTTTAGAAGTTCGTATCTTCATTTTTCTGTTTAGAAATTTGTATCTTCATTTTTCCGTTTAGAAGTTTGTATCTTCATTTTTCTGTTTGTTTGTATCTTCATTTTTCTGTTTAGAAGTTTGTATCTTCATTTTTCTGTTTAGAAGTTCGTATCTTCATTTTTCTGTTTAGAAGTTTGTATCTTCATTTTTCTGTTTAGAAGTTTGTATCTTCTATTTTTCTGTTTAGAAGTTTGTATCTTCATTTTTCTGTTTAGTAGTTTGTATCTTCATTTTTCTGTTTAGAAGTTTGTATCTTCATTTTTCTGTTTAGAAGTTTGTATCTTCTATTTAGAAGTTTGTATGTTTATATCTTCTGTTTAGAAGTTCGTATCTTCATTTTTCTGTTTAGAAGATTATATCTTCTGTTTAGAAGTTTATATCTTCTGTTTAGAAGTTCGTATCTTCATTTTTCTGTTTAGAAGATTATATCTTCTGTTTAGAAGTTTATATCTTCTGTTTAGAAGTTCGTATCTTCATTTTTCTGTTTAGAAGATTATATCTTCTGTTTAGAAGTTTATATCTTCTGTTTAGAAGTTCGTATCTTCATTTTTCTGTTTAGAAGTTCGTATCTTCATTTTTCTGTTTAGAAGTTTGTATCTTCTTTTTAGAAGTTCGTATCTTCATTTTATAGTTCATTGAATTTTAACAACGTGACACACTTCTAAGATGTTGTCCAACGTTGATGACCTAAAGTACAATTAAGATATACAAATGACTGCTGAATAGATATAGCTCGAACCAGTTAATGGAATAAGATACTTGCATGAACAAAAACATAACGATTTCAATCGTTTTAAAAGAGTGTTTACTCACCGAGAAAATCTAAACAATCAATCATTGCACAGCGTACTTCAGAGTTGATCATTTATGGAATTAGTCGCATCTAAAGTGATTCTTCCAAAATACTGTGTTCTAAGTAACTACGCAAATATATATATTACCAGTTTTTATTTCCTCGTTTCTCCTATGTAAATTTTGTCCTTGCTTTGCGGCAAGTTTACAGGCTTAAGACGCTATAAATCAGATTTAGATATCAGTGGTAGGAATAACGTAGCTAGCCCACTGTGTAGCTTTGTGCTTAATAACAGCAACCAGAACCAGCCTATTTTTTATTTACTTATTTGTTTGATAAACATTTATATACACCACGTAAACTTTATACATTTAATTGCGTTAATACCTCATAGTTTTCGGTTGGTACATTCGACGGCCTCTTTTGAAGTAAACTTATATTAATGGTTCGTTCTTGAACATTAGAAACTAAGACAGATGTTTTATTTCTTAAACTACACGAACAAAAGTACGCGTAAACATATTACTTACACTTCGGAATATTAAGACGATAAAAATTTGAAAATTACGTATATATATTTAAATGAACTTTACTTGTCAAGCTAGTTAGTTTTAACTAATTCGAAACTTTATCTCCAGAAAATAATCTATTGTTGCTCATTTAGTTTTATGTAAAATAAGTTAAAGTAAAAAAAAAAGTTGACCAAAGGAGAAGTTTACAAGTCGTTCTGGTGACGAGAGCGTTCTAAAAATATATTTATATATATTAGAAACAAACATACAGGATTAAATAAAATTCTTTACTAATCATAAAACAGGCAGAGCTTCTTAGCAAGAGAACAACAATAACAACAACGGGGATGAAACTACAGATACTGTTACATTTTACATGTATAACCAGTTGGCAGACTGGTTGGCGAGAAGTATGGCTTCACGTGCTCGTAGCCATAGCAACCCATGGGGATCGGAAGTGAGAAAAGGGTGGGCCAACTTAACGTATGATCGTATCAGCTGTGACTCTATTAAGTCGTCCTTCGCGCGTTCCCCAGTATCTAATAGATCCCTGATGACAAGTTGTTAAAGGGTTGTAACTGATGGCTCTGTACAGGCACGTAATGTAAAAAATATATTTTTCTTGACCACCTTAGCAACGTTTATATAAAGATGAACACAAGCTGAATTGCTTGAATAATGTCCGAACAATTTATTTTATTATGTTGTATTCTTCTAAAGATAAAACTCGATGATATGTATGAATTTAATTTTTCAAACGTATTAATTATTAACTCTTTATATATATATATTTATATATTTTTTCCTTTATATTGATTTCAACTGAACCCTTGTTTGGCATATCCTTGGGTTAGAGTGCTCGACTCGCACACTGCAGGTCGCGAGATCGAAACCCACCGATCGTAATCACCCTTTCAACCGTGGGAGCGTTATAATGTGACAGTAAATACCACTCTTCATTGGTAACCAGTATCCCAATGAGCTGTCTGCGCTCTGTCCACCGATTTTACTGCCGTAAACCTGCAGACTTATATCTCAGCCACGTTATTTTAAAGAGACCTAAAAGTCTTGTACAAACACTATTATGCAAACAATGTTTTTGTACCACAGTCTACAGTGTTATGGCTATTGTGTTACCATCAGATGATCAACCCTTTCGTGCACTTTAAAATAATGTCAATTTGTATTTGTAAACAGCAAGGAAATGGTTTTATTAAACCCCAAATTAGTTAGAAAACAATTTTAAAAAAACATTAAAAAAAATACCTCAGTTGAACATCACAAATACAATAAGCTGGTTACAAGATATGCGACGATTTAATTGAATGTAAGGCGGGCATAAAACTATAAAACATGGCCACTTCTTAATTCACCAAAAGTAAAAGAAGGAGTGAAAGTCGCTGTAGATGGTTGAACTTATAAGTTGCAAAGTGAAATTCTTTTGAGTTATGTGTGCAACAAAAAATAATGTATGTTTTGTGCTTATATTTCACTAAATTAAAAAAGTTTGTTTGTTTGTTTATAGTTAAGCACAAAGCAACACCGTGGGCTATCTGTGCTCTGCCCACCATGGGTATCGAAACCCGGTTTCTAGCGTTGTAAGTCCGCAGACATACCGCTGTGCCACTGGAGGGGGGGCTATTAAGAAGGATTTAACACTTTTGTGGAACACAATTTGATAAGCAACCATGAAATTCACACTAACGCGAAAGTGTGGTTGTCAGACTTTTATGAGTGTAAAGTTCTAATACAGAAGGTACACACACAAAAATTTAATTCACACCCTTCGTCGTAAAAAAAACTGAAAACATATCTACAATATAGTTATGAAATATTAATATTTTTAAAACGCCCTATACTTCATACAAGTAAGCTTAATCGTAGACATATACATTTTGAATAGTTACAATGTTTTAAAAAAGTTACGTTTAAAGTAATCAAAAGATTATTTTAATGTAAGTTATTTTGCTAAAAGAATTTTAACTTTATTTTAACATAATACTTACATAGCTTTCAGCTTTATTTGTGAATTCATTTATTGACCTTAATTAAAATGTTTTTAATTGTGTACTTATTTCAACGTTGTGTGTTATTTTAACATTATACACAAGTGCAAAGAAAGAATACTCACAGCCAGCTAACATATGATCAAAAGTTCCTACATTAGAATCTATCAGTCTTACACAACCAGCTAACATATGGTCAAAAGTCCCTACATTAGAATCTATCAGTCTTACACAACCAGCTAACATATAATGTAGGGACTTTTGACCAGAATGTATCGGTCTTGCTGGACACCCTCCTTTATTTATTTGTGAATCAGTCAGTTTTCTTAGTGTGTATTCATTTCCTTCCAAACTTTTCTTTTAAATTGATTTACAAAGTAGTTTTTATAACTTGTTAGTTCGTTAATTAACTTAACGACGCTAAAAATCAAGTTTCGATACCCCTGGTGGGCAGAACACAGATAGCCCATTGTGTGGCTTTGCGCTTAACAAAAACCAAACCAAAACTTTCAATAATCCTTTTTTTTATAAAAAGAGTCAATACACAGAATCACATACAAAAGGTGCAATGAATTTCAAAATAAGACCCAAGATTCGAGCGCTTTCGAATAGATGACTATCTTCTTCTTTATTCTCCTGAAGAAGAACAGTCAATTGTTCGAATAGTTTTGTTATTCTCCTGAAGAAGAACAGTCAATTGTTCGAATAGTTTTGTTATTCTCCTGAAGAAGAACAGTCAATTATTCGAATGGTTTTGTTAGTCTCCTGAAGAAGAACAGTCAATCGTTCGAATAGTTTTGTTATTCTCCTGAAGAAGAACAGTCAATTATCCTAATAGTTCTGGTATTCTCCTGAAGAGAACAGTTAATCGTTCGAATAGTTTTGTTATTCTCCTGAAGAAGAACTGTCAATTATTCTAAAGCGCTCGAGTTTGCGGTCATATTTTGAAATTCAATGTTTCTTTCTTGTAACTTTTCTATTAAGAATAGCATTACATTTTATTCATCTATTTGAATAAGGAGTATAACAAGAACCGTAATTTCCTTTTAAAAAAAAACAACAACAAAAAACAAGCTGCATGACTGTATTTCTAAACAAAAGAAAAATCTAACTCAATAGTTAAAGCTTTCAAGACTGTAAAAATAATATATATATAAATATAGAAAATAAAATAAAACAGAGTTCAGACTTGGTAGTAAGCTCTATAATAACAAATGTAACTGTAAATTTTACAGATGGATAACAGTTATACCCACGGATAAAATTATTTCCGTTTTCTTTAATTCATAATTATATTAATAACAAATATATGTTTACTTTAACGCAAATAAACACAATGTGTTATATGCACTCTCTCCACTGGAGGGAATTGAACCTTAGATTTTCATGGAGACACCGTGGGTATCGTAGCCGATTTTTTACGTTATAACCTCCAGACTTACAGCAGAACATCGGAGAGGGGGGGGCATTTTGAAACAAATGAGAAGAGAAATTGATTACAACTTTCTACAAGTTCTTTACATTGAAATATTTTTTTTGTTTGAACTACTTGATTTCACCAAAGAAATTCCTGTATGTTTCACTTTGGCTTTACATTTTGAGTTCATTAATCAAACGTCACTGTCATTTTCCGCTTGCGACACCTCGTTTGAGTCCTGAATTAATTAAAACTAGAACTTGAAAATGAGAGCCAAGACTTTAGGCAATCGTTGGCAGACCGTGTAAAAAAAAAAAAAAATGACAATCGTACATTTCGTCACCTTCCATTTGAGTCACTTAACTACGGGTTTCAAACCTCAACCAGTAATGATGATAAATTTTTCCAGCGGGAAACGTTCCAAGACGCACTCGTTTCTGGTTTCCCTCTCCTTTACACACTTTTCTTTACTTTCTATCTTCACTGTTTCGTCTTATTCCGAAACAAAACAATTTGTAGTTTAAGTAGATAAATTATATTCTATTTTTTATGATAGGTTCGGAGTAAAATAGAACATAAATAATGCGATGCACAAAGAAGTAATATTTTCTCTTCGAAAGAAAAAATAATAAACCGTTTTTAAACGCTGTATAAAATGTATATAGCAAAAAAATTCAAACATAAATTTAAGGGTTTTTTTTAAAGCACAAATAGGCTATCTATAATTGATTTTTATTAAATGTTGTTTGGTTTGTATAACTACTTCCAAAAGATATGGGAGATACTACTTATCTATTCCAATTTACACATTTTGCCAAAGTATAAGTTAGGCTTATCGGTTCATAAATGTTGTTATCAATACTAGTTGGTAAAAAATATCTGTATAAACTGTGTTCGTTTGTCTCTCTGTTGTATTCAGTGCATTCTTGTAAGGAACCCTATGAAATACTTTCTGTGACTGTGATGTAGCGATGGCTGGAATTCATCAAAAAAGTAATTAAACAAATCATTAAGAGGCATCGAGACGTGAGGCATTATTTTAACTGAGGTTTAATAGTTGTTAAGAAATAAGGTTTAATAATTGTTAAGAAATAAGGCTTAATAGTTGCTAAGAAATAAGGTTTAATAGTTATTAAGAAATAAGAATTGACAGTTGTTAAGAAATCACCATTAGGAACTGATGATAACGTTTTTGAAAAAAAAAATCTGCTAACAATAATAAAATTGTTATTACTAGCATAAAATACCCCCACCCCGCTGTGGGGTTCATAGACTTCATAGTGATTCACAGAGGTCCATATGTACCGATTAAGCTCATTTATTACATCCCTAGGAGGTTCGTACCCGAAAACAAACCCCTTTAGGACGCCTGCTCGTGGAACCTAAGCGCATGTGCCACGTTTGGTCCTGCTAGCTTGTGAGTAAGGGTATGAACACAGTTTCAAACATGACGCCCCCGGGGGATAGAAACACAAAATTCGATGCTAGATTCCGTTTCGGTGACTGTGACTCGGAAATCGTATTCCTAGACTTCTATCTTGCCAATATGACCTTCCAGGGCGTTTCAAAGTTTGGTCCTACTAGATCTGCCCCCCAGTGGCACAGCGGTATGTCTGCGGACTTACAACGCTAGAAACCGGGTTTCGATACCCGTGGTGGACAGAGCACAGATAGCCCATTGTGTAGTTTGTGCATAACTTAAAACAAACAAACAAAAAAACCTACTAGATCTAAAACTATGTGAAGAGTCCAGTAACCAACAAATTTACAAACACACATCGTGAATTAATGTAGGATAAAGTATACACTCCTCAGATCTAACTTAAAACAAACAAACAAACAAACCTACTAGATCTAAAACTATGTGAAGAGTCCAGTAACCAACAAATTTACAAACACACAACGTGAATTAATGTAGTATACACTCCTCAGATCTAACTTAAAACAAACAAACAAACCTACTAGATCTAAAACTATGTGAAGAGTCCAGTAACCAACAAATTTACAAACACACAACGTGAATTTATGTAGGATACACTCCTCAGATCTTTAGATAAAGTATACACTCCTCAGATCTTTAGATAAAGTATACACTCCTCAGATCTAACTTAAAACAAACAAACAAACCTACTAGATCTAAAACTATG
>NW_013667717.1:105657-108625 GCF_000517525.1 Limulus polyphemus
AGATCTTTAGATAAAGTATACACTCTTCAGATCTTTAGATAAAGTATACACTCCTCAGATCTTTAGATAAAGTATACACTCCTCAGATCTTTAGATGAAGTATACACTTCTCAGATCTTTAGATAAAGTATACACTCCTCAGATCTTTAGATAAAGTATACACTCCTCAGATCTTTAGATAAAGTGTACACTCCTCAGATCTTTAGAGTCGGATATTAATCCATGGAACATAGAGCTGATAGGTTTCTATTATTCAAAGTACTTTTATTGGAAACGTTTTTTACTAGCTATTTTCTAGTTACATCGATCATATTGTACAGTATTCTAAGCATGCAACCTTAGTAATTATATCGTTTTTGTAAATCAAAGTCACAACATACTTTGAGACAAATAAAAACCTTGCATCAGTTCGTAATGCAAGTAAAGATAATATTTGGTTCCTCTGATATGAATGTTTTAACGTGTAATGTTGTCGTTTCCATAGACAATGGGCTATCTGCACTATGCCCACCGGGGGAATCGAACCCCAGATTTTAGCATTGTAAGTCGGTAAGCTCACCGCTTACCCACAGGGGGCGTGAGGAACAGTACGTGTAATAATTTTTAATGTGGTTCATAATTGAAGAAAATAAGTGATTTTAAACCAGATACATGAGTTAGCGGTGGGTGGTGATGACTAGCTGCCATCCCTCTAGTCTAACACTGCTAAATTAGGGACGACTAGCGCAGATAGCCCTCGTGTAGCTTTGCGCGAAATTCAAAAACAAACAAACAAACAATCCTGCGTTTGTACTAACAAACGAAGCGGAAGAACTTAATAAAGTTAGATTTTTGATAGTTACATAATTATCCAGCCACCCACATAATAAAGTACACTTAGATAAGTACTTCATAGTCAGGTTTATAGTCATTCATTGCTTCGTATCTACTAATAATGTTATTGATAAAACTGCGTAATTGTGAACGTGTATTTTCTTGTCTTATGTTTCGTGCTGAAGACGAAAAAGAGTAACTGGTTTAAAATCACTTATTTTCGTGCTGAAGACGAAAAAGAGGATCTGGTTTAAAATCACTTATTTTCGTGCTGAAGACGAAAAAGAGTATCTGGTTTAAAATCACTTATTTTCGTGCTGAAGACGAAAAGAGGGCTACTCTTTTACCAACGAATAATGCGAGTGACCGTCACGTTATAACGCCACACGACTGAAAGGGCGAGCATGTTTGGTGGGACGGGGATTCGAACCCGCGACCCTGAGATTGCGAGTCGAGCATACTAACCACCTGGCCATGCCGGGCCCCACAAACGCAGGAAGGCCGAACATACCTGAAAATGTTGTGATATACAAAGTCACTTTATTGATCTGGAAATACCTAATGAATTAATTAAGAACAAAGTGACACATTATCAATACATACGCTCTGCAATGTGGCGAGATATTTTCTGATAACATAACTGCGTAAGTGTCATTAAGAACAAAGTGACACATTATCAATACATACGCTCTGCAATGTGGCGAGATATTTTCTGATAACATAACTGCGTAAGTGTCATTAAGAACAAAGTGACACATTATCAATACATACGCTCTGCAATGTGGCGAGATATTTTCTGATAACATAACTGTGTAAGTGTCATTAAGAAGTGACACATTATCAATACATACGCTCTGCAATGTGGCGAGATATTTTCTGATAACATAACTGTGTAAGTGTCATTAAAAAGTGACACAATATCTATATACACGCTCTGCAATGTGGCGAGATAATTTCTGATAACATAACTGTGTAAGTGACATTAAAAAGTGACACATTATCAATACATACGCTCTGCAATGTGGCGAGATATTTTCTGATAACATAACTGTGTAAGTGTCATTAAGAACAAAGTGACACATTATCAATACATACGCTCTGCAATGTGGCAAGATATTTTCTGATAACATAACTGTGTAAGTGTCATTAAAAAGTGACACATTATCAATACATACGCTCTGCAATGTGGCAAGATATTTTCTGATAACATAACTGTGTAAGTGTCATTAAGAAGCCTAGCGTTATCTTGATTTGTATAATAATTCGAGTATTAAGATGGGGATGGTCGTCAGATTTGACACAATGTTTATATTATACACAGGAAAAGGAAGTTAAGGAGACAACGTGGTTAAAGATCAGTTAAAGTCTAAGTACAACTCAAAGAACATTATTTAAAATGCAAGACCAGCAGAAAAACGAAACTCACACGACCTGGGAAGCACGAACTTGGACATTCCCAGTGACTCCATGCTGGGTAGAAAAATCGAGCAGATGATGATACATTAAAATTGACTTTTTGTAATATATATAGCTTTTTGTTGTTGTTTTTTTAAGACTATCGATTTTCGAGAGCTTACTTAAAATTTGGAAAAAAATAATAACAATTTTTCTAAACTCAAGGACACTTCGTGAATGAGCTATTATGTTCGTTATTCATGGATATAGTGCCTTTTATTATGCGTAGATATAGTGCTTTTTATTATAACTAGATATAGTGCTTTTTATTATAACTAGATATAGTGCTTTTTATAACACGTAGATATAGTGCCTTTTATTATACGCAGATATAGTGCCTTTTATTATACGTAAATATAGTGCCTTTTGTTATACTAGATATAGTGCCTTTTATTATACGCAGATATAGTGCTTTTAATTATACGTAGATATAGTGCCTTTTGTTATACTAGATATAGTGCCTTTTATTATACGCAGATATAGTGCTTTTAATTATACGTAGATATAGTGCCTTTTATTATACGTGGATATAGTGCCTTTTATTATATGCAGATATAGTGCTTTTAATTATACGTAGATACAATGCTTTTAATTATACATAGATACAATGCTTTTAATTATACGTAGATATAGTGCCTTTTATTATACGTGGATATAGTGCCTTTTATTATATGCAGATATAGTGCTTTTAATTATACGT
>NW_013667717.1:108923-117034 GCF_000517525.1 Limulus polyphemus
TTTAATTATACATAGATACAATGCTTTTAATTATACATAGATATAGTGCATTTCATTATTCGTGGATATAGTGCCTTTTATTATAATGTCAAAAATGATTAGGTTTAAGGGGTTTTTAGGGATTTTTCTTGATATACCCTAGCCTTCTTTGTAGTGACAAGTACGAATTGCTCTACGTCGTATTGAAAATGCCTACATTGCAAGCATTCCGCAAATAGCTGAGTCAAGAAAGTCTGTGTCTCTATAGTACTCGTTTGATACTCCTCTTGATATAGAGTAACCGAATGTGACAGAAGAACCAAATGTCTCCACGATTGAATACTTCTGAATGGTTCATGTAGGAGACGTGTACCTACTTCTTTGAAACGTTTACTGACGCAAATTGAGAGAACTCATTGATACATGAATCGTTTGAGAAGGTCAAGAGAACAGATTGATAGGTAACTTGGTGCTTGCTCCCTTGGCAAGTTGTTCACGTAAGTCACTTGAAACCTGATGGCTGAGACGTAAAACTTTACACCTTTTCTTCTGCTATTAAAGCGACAAGTAAATAGAAATTATTTTCATCGAAATTCAAATTTGTTGTTGTCGTTTTGGAGTCATTCTTGGTTTAACTTAAGCGACAGTTCAGAAACGTTGCAATCAAACTAAAAAATAGCTTTTGTGGTTGTTGTTTTTGCTTTGGAGTCATTCTGGGCTTAACTTAAACAACAGTTCAGGAACGTTGCAATCAAAATAAGTTTTGTTGTTGTTGTTGTCATTTTGGAGTCATTCTTGACTTAACGTAAGCGATGTTTCGTTCACAAATGTTACAATCGCAATAAAAGAAAAGAGATTTGAATTTCGCGCAAAGCTACACAAGGGCTATCTGCACTAGCCGTCCCTAATTTAGCAGTGTAAGACTAGAGTGAAGGCAGCTAGTCATCACCACCCACCGCCAGCTCTTGAGCTACTCTTTTACCAACGAAAAGTGAAATTGAACGTCACAGTGTAAAGCCCCCACGGCTGAAAGGGCGAGCATGTTTGGTGGGACAGGGATTCGAACCCGCGACCCTGAAATTGCGAGTCAAGCGCCCTAACCACCTGGTCATGCTCGGACAAAAGAAAAAAACTGTTTATGAGCTATTAACAACATCTGTGGGGAATAGGATGTCTTTTCCTCAGAAGAAGAACAGATGTGTATGCAATCACATGGTCATAGTATGTTTTAGTCTTTTATCCAAAGGCTCCATGATGTAGCATGTTTGCTCAGTTATATATATAGTGGCTTCAGAAACAATATGTAGTATGTTCCTGGAAAAGGAAAATTTATACTACTTTTGTGTGTATTGCCAGTTTTATACGGAATAGTTTGGGTTTCCAGTAATTTCCCGTCATGTTTAACGGGTTTTTACGTTAGTATATATATATTGTTTAAGCAGTAAAAATTGCAATATTGTTTTTTATTCAAAACAACAATATTTGTGGAAACTTTATTGCCATCTAGTGAGAATGTTCTCAACTATATGCGATAATAATACATTAGTACTTTATCTACTTCTTGTTCTTTTCTTTCTAGAATACAGTTTATAATGTAATATGTTCGTGAATAAATAAATAACAAACAATTACTGATGATTCTAAGCACAAATACGTCTTTCAATCGCAGTATAAACCAATGTTTCTTATTTAAGGTGCTGTTTTAAGCTGTGTCGTGTGCTTATGAAATAAGCAGCCATTAAAAATCAACATACATATTTGACAGTTATATCATATGCTCATGGTACAATTTCTTATCGCAAGTATTAATGTGTTATGACTTTTCATCCTGAAACAAGAATTATTACAACAAATTCCAGCTTTTGATAAATTACTTTAGTAATGGCAAGTAAGACATATATATATATAATGCTTATTTTTAATACTTAAAACGAAAACACTTATATATGCATTAACTGAAAATAATATTTCTAAACCTCACCAACTAATTAACACACGGATATTATTGAAACTGTTATATTTAGTATTTCTTTTTGTCGATAGGTGGCAGAAGCACTTTCTTTACATTTCCCATCGTTTGTAGAAATTGATGTACCGTAGCAGGTTGCGTTAAGTTTACAGCATGATAATTTGTGAAAACTATTACAAAAGTAGATTCCAGTTCTATCGCAATTACGAAAAGATTATAAGATCACCAATCGAAACAGATCTGCCCATTAAATCGGCCCGAGAGCGGTCAAATAATTAGCGTTCTGGACTGTGTATCCGAGATTCAGTGGTTCGATTCCCGTTTAGTTTGTGAGTGTGTTATAAGCGTGACGGTCAAAACTCACAATTCTATTACAGTAGCCTACAGATTGTCGATGGACGGTGCTGACTAGCTGCCTTTCTTCTAGTCTATCACTTCAAAATTATGGCCAGCTAGCTGGATAGCCATCGAGTAGCTTTACGCCAATTTCGCCACACGAACAAAAGGTCACTAGATCCGATATAACAACAAATAACAACAGAATCAGACATCTTTTTAAGCGTAGAAAATTAATAGTAATTAATGAATAACGATTCAACAAGCCTGGTGTATTAATATAATAATGTTTTGATGTAATAGCTATATTCTTTCATAAATTGCATCGGAGTTTGTCCGAAATATAATTAGCAGTTATTATATGTGAGCTCTTTATAGATTTGTCTTCTATATGTTAGTTGGGTAAAGTATAATCTTCTCTAAATTGCAATGGTTGAAAAAAAACTCGAGGCCCTCTACAACTTCTACATTATTTTATGACGAGTTAGAAACAAATACCACAGTATTCGATAACAATATTTAACTTACTTTTTAGCCCCCCAGTGGCACAGAGGTATGTATGCGGACTTACGACGCTAGTAACCGGGTTTCGATACCCGTGTTGGGCAGAGTACAGATAGCCCATTGGGTAGGTTTATGCATAAATTTAAACAAACAAACTTATTTTTTAATAGTCTGATACGTCTCTTGAGTCTTTTTTAAGACTTTAGGCACAACCGTGCGTCTGGAATTTTGAGAAGCAATCTCTTGCCGCCATCTTTAATGTGTAATTTTGCTTGACAGAGAACACTCGTTAGGGAGAAAGGGGGAGGGGGGTATGACAAGGATGATTTTAAGATTAGTAATATTCTCTCCTTTTAAAAGAGTTTCAATATATATATATATTTATATATCGAATTAGATTTTAACCACACGCCTTTGGTTGCTTTGTGCTTTTCAAAGTTTATTTTAGATATCATCTTTCAAAAGCAATAACTGCCATTGAAATTTCTTATCTCCGACTCAAGTTTCAGCTAATTGTGAATGGTTTTCAAATATAAACATGCTGCTATAAGAATCAGGAAAACAACAACATAATAACGTAGATGTTTCTTATAGCAAGTGTTTGAAAGTTATTCAAATGTCAGTCTTAATTAAAACTGTACGATAACATTACACTTACAAAACTATTTACGTCTGATGTCGACGTGAGTATAAATAAACAGACATCTTGCTGCTCCGATGAAGTATTTTATAACTAGTAATTTAAAACTGTATTTGTTCGAAGTTATTTGAATGGTTCTGATAACGTTAGTACTATGTTTTTATCTTACATTGACATATATATCCCAGGTAGGCGTAAATACGTTTTGAAAACAAAAATCGTATTTTGAATAAATGAAAATTAAACTGGTTCTGTTATGTTTGAAACGTGAACTTACACTTCTAGGGCTATTTAAAGTTCATAGCTTTGGCTCGCTTTGAATTCATCACGAAAGCCTCAGATCATTGCATAAACTTACACCACGATCAATCTGAACAACATCAGTGGGGTCTCAAAGGATATATATATATATATATATATATATATTGCGTTAGTTGTTATACAAATATCATTGTTTGAGGCAAATCCTTAATAAATCATGTGTCTATAGTGTGTATTTTAGAGATGGTAGTAATCCAAAAAGCGTAAAGAAATATACATTTTTATGTGTTTATAATAAGGCGAACATTGTTCTGATGTTTTTGTTTCTCATAAGATCTCATTAAGTCTGAGTAACATTCTACATAATAGTCACGTGACGATTTTGCTCATCACAGACTACATTGATATTGCTACAATGATTTGGACTGTCATAAATGTTGCATATGTAACATAATTCCACTAATTCTCTAAAAATACTGTACTTATTTGGTGTAATTAAACCGCAGTAGCAATTACTTGGATCATGATAACACTATTCGTGCATGTGATACAATCATGTGGAAGTAGTACAAAAGTAAAAATTAATGTCTTTTATTGTAGTAAGTAGACATATCAATAGTAAGCCTTCGTTGATAAGCCACTAATAAAATAACGATTGTTGTGTAATATACGTTACACTTGTGTCATGATCTCAATTATACCATTTCACTATTATAGTAATACAGACAAACGGTAATGTCACTACCATTTCACTATTATAGTAATATAGACAAACAGTAATGTCACTACCATTTCACTATTATAGTAATATAGACAAACAGTAATGTCACTATCATTTCACTATTATAGTAATATAGACAAACAGTAATGTCACTACCATTTCACTATTATAGTAATTTAGACAAACTGTAATGTCATTATCATTTCACTATTATAGTAATACAATATTAATGTCACTACCATTTCACTATTATAGTAATATAGACAAACAGTAATGTCAACTTTTTCCTAAGAAGGTCTTGAACGAGGCTGGTTACACCGAGAGGTTATAAAATATTTTATTATGAAACAAGATTTTTGATATATCTTTTCACGAGACGATCAGGCTGTTCAGACAAGAGAATTATCAGTACGAATGGTTCAATCTGATAGGCAAGTCTTCTACCTACAGCCTTCTCTGGGATATTGTCAATGATGTTTTGTAGGACAATAATTTGGTAACATTTAAGACGAGAAGTGATCCTTTATAAGTTTAGGCGAGGATTTGATAAAGACATCAGTACACATTTAGAGTACTGCCTCTACCTGTTGCCCAGCTATGCTGATGTTCTGGCACTACCTTCGACACCTTTGCTTCCATAAGCTTCTTAAAATTGAAATTCTTACACCATTAATATTAAGATGTATTTGTGGTTCTCATAGCTGTGATAGGAACTGCTGTAGCTTGAGCTTCTCCTGCATGTCACTGGTTAATGTATCTGTGCATGAAAGCCTTACGTAGTATTCATCTATGTGGATTCCAGTACCATATCATTAAGATCTATTGACATCACCATGTTTTTGGTTCCTGTGTCAGCCATAAGCTTGTGGAAATACAAGATAGAAGTGCCTGTGAGATTGGCTTTGTTGCACGGTTCATTCCATTTCATGGCTTGTAAATAGGATGCTGACTGCCTGTAGATAGCTATGGTCTATTACGTGCAATCATTGTCTTCTCTGCCTATCCTGGGTTCTGCCTTATCCACATGAACTCAGCGTGGGCTGACTACGTGAGTTCCAGGCTTTATTAGTATGAGGTTTTCCTTTTATGGAAGCTATTACTTTGACTTCGCTCGATGGTGGAGAGATTTTTGACAGTACGAACACTGCCAGAAGAATTGGCATCTTTATATGTGTTCTTAGATTGTTTAATAGCACGTTTTATTGAAGTTATCACACGCATCTCTCACATCACAGAAAACAGTTTGTAAGTGAGGTGATACTCAAGGTGTGGTTAGCAAAAGCCAGTTGGACAAAGAAGTTTTGTTGGTTCTCCCGATTGAGCAGTATAATGTTGGTAGCTATACTTTGGAGAACAAAATGTAAACCTTTGCCAATAGTGTTTTCACCTGCATCTCAAGTGGTGTGTCTAGCAGTGAAGTCCCCTACCATTTGGTACATAGGAATGTAGACAGGAAAAGCAGAAACCTGCATTACCTGTCATTACCATTCATGTTCCCAGGTGATGGTTTGTGTCTTTTTTGGAGCTTCTTCTACTGGGAGCTGTCATGTTGAAATGTAGTGACCAACCCAGCTCTGTATCAACATGTGGTATGAAGTTAAAGGCAATGAGAGTGAAGTCGTCAAATTTCAGAGTTCGGTCTCTTGATAGAGTATGGTGTCATAAAATTCAGAAAGCTTCCCAAGGCAGTATTTGCTTGCCATGATCCACTTGACCTGCTGAGTACACAATATATGTTACTCCTGCGGGAACATGTTTGGGCGTTATTTTTCATGTATCCTTGTCTACGAGCAATACATTAATCACTTGTTGTTCAGAACTCATGATCCAAACAAGGCAGACAAGTGATGTAAGCTATGATCCTATGTGGATGGCGTTCATTTAGTAGAAATATAGTGATTATTAAAATTCGATGACGAGGAACCCACTTTGGAACTAATAATGGTTGGAGACGGCTTGAATGGGTAATGAAGAAAAATGTTCATATAAATTTAACATACTTGTATCTGATGATGACAAAACCTTGTCGAAACGTTGTACATTTGCTGTTATGTTAAACTTATATTAAAGTTTTTCTTCATTACCCATTCAAGCCGCCTCCAACCATTAATAGTGACTATTAGGGTACAAAGATGTCCTCTGATTGTCAAGAAGCCTCCCTGATGCAGGACATTATGCCAATCACCCCTGCTTATAATTAATAATTAGCATTTTTATGTTGTTTCCACCCTTTAGTAACAGAGTATGGTGAAGTGTCTTCTCCCCTGATGATCTGACAACCTGCCCAGTATGTGTGGTAGTATTTGGTATATGTTTCCACCCTTTAGTAACAGAGTGTGGTGAAGTGTCTTCTCCCCTGATGATCTGACAAACTGCCCAGTATGTGTGGTACTATCTGGTATATGTTTCCACCCTGTAGTAACAGAGTGTGGTGAAGTGTCTTCTCCCCCTGATGATCTGACAACCTTCCCAGTGTGTGTGGTACTATCTGGTATAGTTTGGAGATGTAAGTTATGTTGGATATTGTTCCCATAGTACACACCTTCGTGTGCTCTAATGTTGCACACAGTTAGACACCAGGTGCTTTAACACTGAGACTGACCTTACTAATAAACTAGTTACTGTATTAAGAGTTGTTGCCTTGAGCACGTGATAAAACTAACTTAAGCTAAAACTAATATTAATGATACATTTTTTGGTTTTTACTTAGAATTCAGCTCCCATTTAAAACAACACTGGTGATATGATTTATGCATGGTAACACAGTATGTAGTACGACAATACACAGACTAACTGTATACTTTGATCTAAAACCTGACAACTTTAGTAGACCTACATAATTAGTAACTCTGAAATGTATCGAAACTAAATACATGGCACATTTTACTTGTACCGATAACTTAACTTTGTAATTAAATCTATATCTAATCATGGGGTAAATAAGTACTTAATAGAGAAAAACAAATCCCTTGTGAGCCATTATAGAATATTATATTTTAATTAGACTCATTATTTACATACTAGAGGAGTTTCGTACCGGCCAAAGCACAGGTTCTCCTCCTACCATTAATGGAATCCTATCGCAGCGTGTTTGTCAGAGCGAAGTCTAAGTAACGTTGCGCTGTCCCTTATACCGAAACACCGTCCAAGGGAGACAAACGGCCGGCAGGAACCACTTTTGTAGCAAGTACGTTGCATCTCTTTATTCATCTTAATTATCTCTTAATTATCTTTTGGCTTTGATCCCAAATATGCAACTGATGCTAAGTTAAAATGAAGTATGTATTTATTTCCCTTATATGTTTTATATTCATGATAAATAAGTTATCGTTGTTTTATTTGTATTAAACTTGCACATTCGAAGTTACCATCACAATTATGAAGTAATTTATACAAAACATCAAGTTCGTGATCTTGCTGATGTTTTACATAAAATAGAATACTGTTGAATTTAAATCACGATTTAGATACTCCAAGAATTAATAAATATGATCAGGATCCTTAGGTGTGTTAAATAGTGTGGTTTACACACATCTTGTAGAAATCTAGTAAACTTTACTCCAAACATCCAAACTATCTTTAATAGTGCGTTAATTATTAGTATAGTCCTTCCGAAAAAAAAAAAAAGTACCCGTCATGGCCAGGGGGATAAGGCGCTCGACTCACAATCTGAGGGTCGCGGGTTCGAATCCGCATCCCCA
>NW_013667717.1:117923-120492 GCF_000517525.1 Limulus polyphemus
TTATGATCAACCACTTACATGCCTGTTGTATCTAACACTACTAAGATACTTTATGATCAACTACTTACATGCCTGTTGTATCTAACACTACTAAGATACTTTATGATCAACTACTTACATGCCTGTTGTATCTAACACTACTAAGATACTTTATGATCAACTACTTACATGCATATTTCGTGTAAGAAACGAAATTAAGCACAAACATCCTATATGATATCAAGAGAGAAATTATGACCGTCACGGGGAAATCATTACGTCAGCCAATTACACGTTAAAATGGTAAATCAGATGATAATTCTAGAGAAAGAATTTCACACACAAAAAAAATCCATGTATGGATATTTATAATATCCAAAAGTGAAAAGTTGGTTTATGGATACTTTTGCCAAATAGATGTTTTAAACTTACACGAAATGAAAATGTATAGTCTTGCGTGTATATATATATATATATATATATGTGTGTGTATTGTTTACACAAACTGTATTCATTTTAAAAATACATGAGTGAAAATAAGATAAAGTACAAGTAACGCTAACCGCTAACTTATTTATGGTCTAAAATGTTCTGTTTTAACCGCCACACAGTCTTTACGCTTCAGACGTGTTATTTGTAGTATATGTTTGTTTTGTTTTTTTAATTTCGCGCAAAGCTACACGATGGCTATCTGCGCTAGCCGTCCCTAATTTAGCAGTGTAAGACTAGAGGGAAGGCAGCTAGTAATCACCACCCACCGCCAACTCTTGGGCGACTCTTTTACCAACGAATAGTGAGATTGACCGTCACATTCCTACCCGCAGATTGCGAGTCGAGCGCCCTAACCACCTAGCCATGCCGGGCCTGTAGCATATCAATAGTCAGTAAATACAATACGCAAAAAAATAGGGGAGGCTTCCTTGAAACTACAATCGGAGTGTAGATAAAGCATTTCTAATTTATTATAATTAGTACCGATCACGACACAATAAATAATATGGGAAGGGTTGTTTCAATAAAAGTTTGTTTATTCTCTTTCTCCCTGACAAACTTTCTTGCAATAAAAAATTATTTGGATTATCTCTGCCCAATAAAAACAAACTTCATTATATAACGTTCACGCGCAAATGGAAACATGTAATGTAAGTCACCATTTATCTTATACGGCTAAAGTAAAACAAAAAAAAAATGGAAAACAAGATTGAAGAGCAAAACTGTGTTTTTGCGCCATTTTATATTCTGAAACTCTTCTAAAGTAATCCCTTCTAAACAACACGAACCCCTTATGTCTTCAGAATATAAAGGGCTATTGAGCCAGCAATTATTTCGGGTTCAGTTTATATTACTGAACGCTCAAGAATCATAAACAAGGCTGCTATACTTCTAGATGCACATGACATATGACAAGTTCTCACGCTGCGGAAGAGGTTATGACTAAAACACCGAAATGGGTTTATGCTTCGCGTGTACTGGATATCCATAACTTCTTCACAGGCCGTGAGTTGTTTGTTTGTATCATATACGCGACTGTTAAACTGCAGTCCTCATCATGGTCTATTGGTCTCAGGTTCGAGATGTAATGCTAAGAAGCATTCTTCGAACTTACAGTTGTGGGTGCGTTATTGAGTTGCAATCAATCCCGTTAATCAGATACGAGTAACCGCTCTAAGATGGCGGACATTGCCATCTGGTTGTCGTCCTTCTATTCCACAGTCAAATTAAATGGTGACTATAAATTAGCCATGGAGATTTCTGACCTGGGCGTCAGAATGCCCCAGTGGCACAGCGGCATGTCTGCCGACTTACAACGCTAGAAACCTGGTTTAGATACCCGTGGTGGGCAGAGCACAGATAGCCCATTATGTAGCTTTGTGCTTAACTTCAAACAAGCCTCCCTGTGGCACAGCGGTATGTCTGCGGACTTACAACGCTAGAAACCGGGTTTCGATACCCGTGTTGGGCAGAGCACAGATAGCCCTTGTGTAGCTTTGCGCATAATTAAAAACAAACAAACAAACAAACTTCAAACAATCAAACAAACAACTTGGCCGTGAGCCCACTGTGAACGAACCAACAATATGCTACCAATAACAAATATAAGGTATCATGTATTATGTTTCCGGTATATATATATATAAATGGAGAAAAGTGTTCTCTAAAGTCCTTACATAATTTAAACTTCCATAACATACCTGAATTTCGTTTTCGCGACGTCCCCTCCTCCAGTGGGTCAAAAGATAAGTTTACGGTATTACAATACTAAAATCAGGGGTTCGATTCCCTGCGCTGCAACAACAGTTTGTTTGAAACGAGATGAACGGGTTCTGCTACTGCAAACCTAATTATCTATGGAGCATAGTGATTCCAAAAAATGAACAATAATACTGATAATGTGTGAGTATGCGTTTCGTTGTGAGTAGCTACCCAATTATAAATAGCAATGTCGAACATAGTGATTCCAAAAAATGAACAATAATACTGATAATGTGTGAGTATGCGTTTCGTTGTGAGTAGCTACCCAATTATAAATAGCAATGTCGAACATAGTGATTCCAAAAAATGAACAATAATACTGATAATGTGTGAGTAT
>NW_013667717.1:121337-144256 GCF_000517525.1 Limulus polyphemus
TACGTTCGACTAACCTGAAACATTTACGTTCGACAAATCAGAAACATATACGTTCGACAAACAAGAAACATACACGTTCGACAAACCAGAAACATACACGTTCTACAAACCAGAAACATATACGTCCTACAAACAAGAAACATATACGTCCTACAAACAAGAAACATATACGTTCGACAAACCAGAAACATACACGTTCGACAAACCAGAAACATACACGTTTGACAAACCTGAAACATTTACGTTCGACAATGTTCACATGAATCAGTGAATGAAGTAATTTTTATTAAAGGTGTCCCCCAGTGCCACAGCGGTATGTCTGCGGACTTACAACGCTAGAATCCTGGTTTAGATACCCGTGGTAATGAAGACTCTATGGTTGACGTAAAGACATTTATTAATATGAGTTCGAAATAATAATGTAGTAGAAAGGGAGATACAAATTCACTGTCTTCCAAAATGCCCCCTAGTGGCTGAGCGGTAAAACTGGGAGCTCATAACATACCTGTATAAGCACTAAGAGAGTCCTCACACACATATAGTAATCTTGAAATCATATTATTTGCACTGAATACTTGGTGTCTTAAAATAAGATACAAAATAATAAATACTAATAAAATAAAAAAGGGTGTTGCTGGAAGCCGATTTCTACCTGTGGTCGATGGTTTCGGAATTATAGATGGCGCCACGTTACCTGGAATGCGCGCTGACAAACGTACTGCGACAGGACTCCATAATTGGAAAGAGGAGTGTCGGTATTAAACTTCTCTAGTGTCTAAATCAAGTCAATATATTTTTGTTATTTACGTGTCATTGAAGACTTCTTTAGTTAGGATGCAAGAACAATTAAACAAATTCACTTCTTTCTTTTAGAGCTGTTTTAAGTTACGACATTTGTTGGGTTCTTTAATCGTGAAATCCGAATGTGCTTGTGTTCTGAAAACTTTTCATCAGTTGATAAATCTCAATATTCACCTTTGACTTAATCACTTGTCTTATCAAAACCTTTCTCTCAATAAGCTTTTAATACAACATTATCGTCAAGTCACATTCCTAGTGGTTATTGTAGATGGTAGAAGCGAAAGGTTGAAGGGTTAGAACTAAAAGTTGAATCTCTCAACATTAAAACAGGCTTATAACATAAACAATGATATGCACTTTACATATCAAACCGTTATGTCACATGGTGTTATAATGCACTATATCATCTAAGTTTCAGAAGTAGTAATAAGCACAATGTGATCTTCAAGCATTCTTAACTTCGTTTGTTAAATAATTAATATAGCAATGATTTTCAAAGTAGTGAACGTCTGTTTTTACTTGTAAAATCTATCATTGATGAAATACATCATCATCAACGGACCTAGATAATTTTTAGTGCTCTACTGGAGATAGATAAGGCGTTCACTTCTAAGAATCTCGGTGGGTGGTCTCATAACAAGCCTTGAACAGCAGACGATATACACAGTAGATCTTTTCTTGTGAAAATATATATCGTTTCTCGACTTCTGGCGAAAGTGGTCAAGTTCTTCTGGAGGTTAAGAAAGCAACTGGCCCTTGAGTTAGAAGTGACGATAGATCTCTGTGATTTGGGACTCAATAACCCTATCTCTAATAACAAACATTGCTTGTACTAGTGTGGGAAACAACTCTTTTGATCCAATGAAGGATCTATTGGTTACCACTTCAAATAATAATACTCTACCCACCTGCACGTTTTTTTTTTGTTTTGTTTTTTGGTTCCAGTGCAAGAATGTATCTGCTGATTGGTTGAATATAGGTCCCATACTTCTAGGAATATCTAAGAACTATTATTCAATAGTTATCGCCTCATTTTATTGCATTAAGATGTGGGTGGGATGATGAGTTAAACAGAATTCTAGTAAGATGCAGCTTATGGAGGTAAAACAAATTTCTTTTTAAAAAATTATTTATTAATTGTTTTATTTAGACAAATTGTAACTTACGTCATATGGCCAGGTGGTTAGGGAGCTCGACTCGCAATCTGCGGGTCGCGGGTTCGAATCCCCGTCACACCAAACATACTCGCCCTTTCAGCCGTGGGGACGTTAAAATGTGACGGTCAATCCCACTATTCGTTGGTAAAAGAGTAGCCCAAGAATTGGCGGTGGGTGGTGATGACCAGCTGCCTTCCCTCTAGTCTTACACTGCTAAATTAGGGACGGCTAGCGCAGATAGCCTCGTGTAGCTTTGCGCGAACTTCAAAACAAACAAACATACAAACTATACCACTAGTGGTACAAATGTAACTGGAACGATTAGATTATAATAATATTAAACCGTTATCTTCTCTCAAGCATAATATATTCAATTTCTCAAGCCTAAAAAAGTAAGTTTGCCTAGCATTAACCCGTATTATAATTTCTATAAAACTTTCCGCCTGAATAGTAGTGTAAAATACACAATAACGTATATTTCATGTATATGAACGTAAAAAATTAACCCCACTATTGGAACAAATTTAGCGCAAATACTATAGAATTAGCTTCGACACTTTCAGGTGTCGTTCTTAGTCCTACACAGTTCTCTGAGAAGCAATTTTCCCGCACAACTGTTTAGATGATACCTGATTGTGAAATTCCTTTGTAGACACGTGTGGTTAGGATACTGTTACGACAGCAGAAGTCACGTGACGCTGGTAACACACAATGAGTATCTCGAACGTTCCTGAAGGCTCGAGTGTTTGCCCTCTATTTTGTATATATAAGACCGGCGAGAAGTGACGGCATAGATAATTGAATAGCAGACAGGGAGATAGAAACAGAAAATCGAGTCAAGCCGTAAGTAAAGTGTGTAAATCATTGTGAATTATAGCGTGTGTTTAAGTCAAAGTGACTTTGGAAATTATTGCAAAGTTGTATTGAGCAAGAATAAACTAGTTTTATTTAAGAAATGGCTTGTATCGCTGAAGTTCCTTGGGAAGAATATTTTACAGGAAATTATCAAACGAACAGACGCGTAACAATACATTTCACCTTGAAGTGACCTTCATATGTGTTAAAATTCGATCGAATCCATAATCAATAGATACATTTCACCTTGAAGTGACCTTCAGATGTGTTAAAGTTCGGTGGAGTCTATAACCAATAGATATATTTCACCTTGAAGTGACCTTCAGATGTGTTAAAGTTCGGTCAAATCCATACCCAATAGATACATTTCGCCTTGAAGTGACCGTCAGATGTGTTAAAGCTCGGATTATTTTTTAAAAGTAAAGGTGCAAGCTAGAAAAGTTTTTGAAGTGCACGTATTTCCTTATGTAGTACGGGTCCGATACCACCATTTTGACCCACCAGTACTAAAAAGACGATAAATTATGGCAATGCTTTTTTGAAAGTCACGTATGTATATATAACAAAAATACATGTTAACAATTTCTACTGATCGTCTCACTTTGTCAGTGCTTTTATCATTTATTGGATACAGTATTTGTTTGTTTGAAGTTACGCACAAAGCTACACAATGGGCTTTCTGCTCTGCCCACCACGGGTATTGAAACTCAGTTTCTAGTTTTGTAAGTCCGTAGACGTATCTTGGGCCCAGATATACTAATGCGTCGTCCCATTTATTAATAAAATTTTGAACTGTAAAACTAAAAAGGTCTAGAATATTGTTACTACATGTACTTTCAAGAGTAAATAAAACCAAAAATAAAAGTAACAAATATTTGTATTTCTTGCTTTTGAAGTTAATATGTCACGCTGTGTTGTAGCCTACAGAGTGTATAATTATTCTCGTCATTCGTGGCATGCGCACGTTTTACTGACATCACGGCAGTACAAATGCAACGTTAAGTAGTCCCTTATGTGACGTCATTTTAGTGTCTACTGACTTACTGACTGGTCCCTTTCTGGGAACTAAGTTAATCCAACGTTCGGTAACAAGTTATCAGACAGTGAACGCGGAATGAAACGCACAAAACGAAACGAAAGCACTACGAGAAATGAATGTTTGACGTTTCACGTGGAGTGTTTATTTTAGCTGGAAATTGGTTTATGCATATAAGTACTCTAAATACGTTACACAACACATAAGACGTGTTTTCAAGAATCGATACTTCTCTAATCAGCTCAAACCACTGAATATTCAAATATGGGGTTTCAAAGTTTCCCTAATAAATCTTACACGTTTTTTATAAAAAATGGAGCTTGGGGCAAATAGACAGAAATACGTGATTTTTTTGTTCACATGCTTTTGTATAATTAAAAATGAGTTGATGTCATGTTTAAGCTGCAAACAAAACAGTTCGCGAAAATTATGTTTGTTACTCAAAAATAATGAGAAATAAACATACAAATATAGTTTTAATAAACGAGACAAATACTAAAAAATTTAAATATAATATGATCAAGTATAAAAAACGTTTTACATTGCTGTATGAAAAATAATATGATATATTTTTAGTCATATTCGTGGTCCCAATGGAAGTAGCTTTGTGAACATTATAGCTAGGATATTTTCTATATCATATAGCGATTCTATCCGATAAGTATATATATATACCTCCTCCAGTGGCCCTTAGGTAACTTTAATGACCTACAATGTTAAAAACCGGGATTATTCGAAGTCTCCGCTAGGGACAGAGCACAAACAACCCATTGCGTAGCTTTGCGCTAAATCAAAATAGAATAACAACTTATCAACATACCGTAGAAGTTCATTTTATATCATATCTTACTTGTGTTTCAGTTTTGGTGCTTAGCCTTTTTTCACATTATAGCTTTTTTACTCTCTAAGAATGGATTAGTTGAATTTGAAACGCAATTCTAGAAAAACGAATCAATGTTTTGATTCACACAAAATGTTTCTAATACAAATTGAATATATCAACTAGGATACTGTAAAGGAAACGTGTCTTAGTGTTAGAGATGAGAGAGGAGAGCTCTAAACATTCAAGACATTCCAATTACTGCCACATGTCATGTCAAATACTGTTTTTCTTGGCTTGTTTTCGTTCTATAAATTTGTTGCTACAGTGGCATGTTTTCTTTAAAACCTTGTATGCCATTTTACCGTGCGTGTCTATCATTTTTTCCAGTTATTTTTTCTTTTTATCTGAGCGTGCAAATGTTTAAGTGTTTTATATTTATCCGTTCAGAAGACAATTCGATTTTCTTTGTGATCTATAATTCCTACTTGCGTTTTAATTTGGTAATCGATTGAAATATATCGTATTCGATAGCTCAACAGTTTGAAAACGAAGCTATGTTCGGAAGTCTTTCGTTGAGCATTTTAATGTGTTTAATTAAAATATAATAAGGTGTATAACACTGCATATAAACCGAACATAAGTTATCGGACTTGTATGACTTATAATCTATATCGGGGACAGTTTTTTTGGGGGGGAGGAGAGGGGGAGAACTTTTCATCAGCAGCAGTCAAGTTAGTGACACTAATTAATGCTGATAACTTACTGACGACATGACCTTGGCTTCTTAGAACCCTTAGGGGCAAAGATTTAATGCGAACTTCATCTGATTATGTGTAGTTGGCCACAATTATTGGACTCTGCTCGAAACCAATATTTTAGTAGCACATCGGTGACGAGAGTATTCGTAAGGAAGATGGTGTAGGTTTACACAATTAAACAAACGGTTCATTAGTTTTGTTTAAGCTCTCACAATTTAAATTCCTCCTCGTAAATATGGACTTATTCTACGATCCAGTTGATGGATATTTCCGAAAATAGTTTTCCTCTACTCAATCGGAGCATATTCATAGCGAAATAAAAGCATACTATAGCGAAATATGATAAGCCTTACACAGTTGGTACTATATTTGAATAAAGCGTCTATAAGGAAAGATCAATTTGACATACGTTTAATCTTCTTCACATCACATTAAGTAACTAAAGCGATTTTTGTTTCAAACAAATCATATAATAACATAAAAAAATCGTCATTATCATACAGTAATACTTTGCTACATGTTACAAAAATAACTGAAAAACGTTATTTTAATTATAACGCTAAAAAAACAATATGTTCAATTTCTTCTCCATAAAAGTTTAAAGAAAATCCTATATTTCGCCTAAATAATAGGAATGCAATGTAAAGGAAAATTTCCTGTTTGAATGTATCTATTCTATTCCTAAATATATAATACACTGTGCCATAGTCGTCGCCAGACTAAACTGATTATAATTGTTACGGTGCGAACACCTTTTCTAAGCTGGTAAAACTTTATTATAATTAATTTTACTTTTCATAGGACATTAATATTAGGCATATTATATTTTAACACTACTTATTTTACTTTTCATAGACATTAGTATTAAGCCTATTATATTTTAACATTACTTATTTTTCTTTTCATAGGACTTTAGTATTAGGCCTATTATATTTTAACATTACTTATTTTTCTTTTCATAGGACTTTAGTATTAGACCTATTATATTTTAACACTACTTTTTTTTTACTTTTCATAGGACTTTAGTATTAGGCCTATTATATTTTAACACTACTTTTTTTTTACTTTTCATAGGACATTAGTATTAGGCCTATTATATTTTAACATTACTTATTTTTACTATTCATAGGACATTAGTATTAGACCTATTATATTTTAACACTACTTATTTTACTTTTCATGGGACATTAGTATTAAGCCTATTATATTTTAACATTACTTTTTTTTACTATTCATGGGACATTAGTATTAAGCCTATTATATTTTAACATTACTTTTTTTATTCAGTCCTTTAGGGGTTTTCAAGAAGAAGAAGATGAGTATATAATAATATTACAATCATAGTATGCCCTAAACCAACAGTACGCAACATAATCAAGAATGACTTACAACTATAAAAACTACACAGGTGACGAGTACACAGCTTACTTCCACGACATCTCCGTTAAACCTTTACATACCTCGAATAGTTGTAGGATGAAATGGATATTCATATGATTCAATACGACAAAATATCAGTAATCTCACATATGGAATTCTATACAATTGGACAATTGAAACGGGTGCTTATAAACCATCGCCCTCATACACCAGATGGATTATGTAAAGCATGAAGGGAAGAGTGACGTGCTTTAAATATGGAAGTTTTAAGGCGGAGCCTTTTGCAATGAAAACTGCTATCAAGATACACGTGGTCAGACATGTAGTGTAACGACGTGGCGAGGCTCCAAAACCGTTTTGATATAACATACTCAACCTCTGTATTTCATATAAGTGTTTAAATGTGAAACACAGATTTCATTCTAATATATAACCTCAGAGGCGGCGCTAAGTAATTAAAAGATTCAGTGCTCGGGTCCTTAGGCGCGGGAATTTTTGGCGTTTCAGTATCAAAGCGATCGTGGTTTTCTATTCTGATTTTTCAAGACACCAACTGGGTATTCAGGGCACTGCCAAATAAAATAGGGGTACGAGCCCAGTATGCCAGTGCCTAGAGACGCCCCTAAACAACATACTGCATTCAGACTCATGCACTGAAAAATCTAAAAAAGTGGAACATTACTTTAGTCTTGTAAAGAACCTTTTCATTAGAATTTCCACAAAAGAATACTTATTACTTTCAATTTAAATAATAAAAATAATTAACATCGTTTCAACGCTTTACACTTTTAGTAAGTAAATTAACGATAAGATCGTACGTTTGGCTACTTACTTCCAAATAGTACCGCGATGAGACAGATATAAGTTTACGGGCTCACAACTCTAAATGGCCCGGCATGGCCAGGTGGTTAGGGTACTCGACTCGCAATCTGCGGGTCGCGGGCTCGAATCCCCGTCACACCAAACATGCTCGCCCTTTCAGCCGTGGGGGCGTTATAATGTGACGGACAATCCCACTATTCGTTGGTAAAAGAGTAGCCCAAGAGTTGGCGGTGGGTGGTAATGACTAGCTGCCTTCCCTCTAGTCTTACACTGCTAAATCAGGGACGGCTAGCGCAGATAGCCCTCGTGTAGCTTTGCGCGAAAATTCAAAACAAACAAACAAACACGACTCTAAAATCCGGCAAATAACCCAGTGTGGCTTTACTCCAAGACAAACAAACACTCATTAATCTTATAATTTCTTAATAATTAAAGTCCTTTCAATTATCTCCCTCCCCCTAGTGGCCTAGCGATAAGTCTGAAGGCTTAGATTACTAAAAACCAGGTTTTGATACCAGTGGTGGGTATAGAAGAGATAAAACATTGCGTAACTTTGTACTAAACTACAAACAAACCTTTCACTCAAACGCATCACAATGTAATATTTAGGTCGACTGTAAACTATCAAACCTCCTTTGTTTTAATTTCTCAGCTTAATTTTCGATTCTCCTTTTCCGTTAACGTTTCTATAGAGTGTTAACAGTGGAATATCTTTCACACATTGCGTATCCTCCTTCTTCACACATTGCGTATCCTCCTTCTTTTTCTTCTGTAAACGGGCGAAGGTGGTCCAAATATTTACATTCTATGATACCAACCCGGAATGTTTGGTGTTTCCTTCTGTGATGACTCAGGCTAGATGTCACTGTTTACAAAGATCACTTTCTGAACCACTACACTGCAATTGATAAACTTTGGCAGTCTCAATTGGACAACGTTTCTTATACTGAATGAAGCATTAAGCCTACAGACTTGGTTTCTTAACCCATTAATAAATGTGTTTATATCATTCAGGGTAACAGTATAAGGTTGCCAGTAAATTATTTAGTAGTTATGCCATTTTTCAGTATTATTTCTATTATTATGATCAGATATCAGGGTAACAGTATAAGGTTGCCAGTAAATTATTTAGTAGTTATGCCATTTTCAACATTATTTCTATTATTATGATCAGATATCAGGGTAACAGTATAAGGTTGCCAGTAAATTATGTAGTAGTTATGCCATTTTCAGTATTATTTCTATTATTATGATCAGATATCAGGGTAACAGTATAAGGTTGCCAGTAAATTATTTAGTAGTTATGCCATTTTCAATATTATTTCTATTATTATGATCAGATATCAGTGTAACAGTATAAGGTTGCCAGTAAATTGTGTAGTAGTTATGCCATTTTTCAGTATTACTTCTATTATTATGACCAGATATCAGGGTAACAGTATAAGGTTGCCAGTAAATTATTTAGTTGTTATGCCATTTTCAGTATTATTTCTATTATTATGATCAGATATCAGGGTAACAGTATAAGGTTGCCAGTAAATTATTTAGTAGTTATGCCATTTTCAGTATTACTTCTATTATTATGACCAGATATCAGGGTAACAGTATAAGGTTACCAGTAAATTATTTAGTTGTTATGCCATTTTCAACATTACTTCTATTATTATGACCAGATATCAGGGTAACAGTATAAGGTTGCCAGTAAATTATTTAGTAGTTATGCCATTTTTCAGTATTACTTCTATTATTATGATCAGATATCAGGATAACAGTATAAGGTTGCCAGTAAATTATTTAGTAGTTATGCCATTTTCAACATTACTTCTATTATTATGATCAGATATCAGGGTAACAGTATAAGGTTGCCAGTAAATTATTTAGTAGTTATGCCATTTTTCAGTAGGTGCTTCTATTATTATGATCAGATACTTTCTGGTGTTCTAATTGATGATTTTTTATGCTAAACACACACACCCTTGCTTCTATTTGTTGTCCAGTTTAAAAGTTTTTAATCCGGTGGTAAGAAAATATAAAATTTATATAAATAGACTTAGTTTTAGTTATCTATTAGTTTTTCACACGCACCACCACCAATAGCTCAGTGATAACTCTGCAGACTTACGACGCTAAATATCGAGTTTCGATACCCGTGTTGGGCAGAGCACAGATAGCCCATTGTGTAGTTTTGTGCTTAACAACAACAAACCAAGCACCACGCGAATAATTATTATTATTAACCTTGTTACAGATATTCCTAAAAAAGTGTTATGCAGTAAATATAATTAATTAATTTCATTATATTTCTCAGAATGCAACGACAAGCAATACGTTGTTTTAACGAATGGAAAAACAAACATGCTATTAAATATAATACGTTGAATGCTACAGATTTATCTTTCTTTCTTTAAATGTATGATACACCTTCCATTTCTCTCAATTATAACTTAATTTTAGTATAAGCTCTGAGATCACAACCTAGGCTAGATCATGAGTGAACTTCATTACAACCTAAGTGGAATTAGGCTAGATTATTACCAAACTTTTTCTTCGGTAAATTATATAGCCTTTAGCTATCTATCTAACCAGTCTTTATGGTTGATATTTATAATGTTTTAAAACTACATGAGATGCTAATGAATTTACAGATTCAGATTATTCAGCAGCTTTTATGTCATAGTAATGATGCAATGAAACCGATCTAAACATCATCACTGTACCCTTCTACTTGTTATATCATAATAAAGCTGCAATGAAACCGATCTAAACATCATCACTGTACCCTTCTACTTGTTATATCATAATAAAGCTGCTAATGAAACCGATCTAAACATCATCACTGTACCCTTCTATTTGGTCAATTTCCCTCACCATAAGCCACTGATGTCTTAATGTCAGCTTTCTAGAATTAACATTTCTCTGTAATTCACAAACGTTTTCGAAGATTAAGTTTTGATTATTGTGTTGTATTGTTTGGATCGTATCGAAACTCGGTTTTTAGCAGTATGAGCCATCAGAATTATCGCTGAGCCACTCGGGGAGGGGGAGGGGAGACATTTTATTTGGATATAATATTTTGATTTCTGTGACAGCATATGTATATAAACGCGTAACGTTTAACAAACTATTTGTGTACGTGTAATAGATTAGCCAACTTTGTTACAACTTGAAAGGAAATGTTGAAGTTGTATTTTTCCATAATGGAAATAAAAGTGGCATAGGAAATATTCTTCAGTGGCGTGATTTTTAAAATAACCTGGAAGTTGTACAGAACTCCCCTTCCGGTTGTAGATCTGACCACTATAGGGAAATAGACAAAACGTATCAAGTACCAGTTTATTAGTGGCGTAGCACAATGAAGATGATGTTGTTATTTTGTTGCTACTAAAACACATAAAAGAGTCCTGTAAATTCTGTGCTTATTTTCTCCAGAAATGTTTCTCAATCTATATTATTTAGCACAGTTTTGTCTGGAGAAGCATTATTCCCGCAAACACAGCATGTCAAGAAATATTTCTCAGTAGAGAATATTAAAACAGTTTCGTCTGGAGAAACAGTTTATCAGTAAAGAATATTAGCACAGTTTCGTCTGGAGAGACAGTATACTCGCAAACACAGCATGTCAAAAAATATTTTTTCTCAGTCCAAAATATTAGCGCAGCTTCGTCTAGAGAGACAGTATTCTCGCAAACACAGCATGTCAAGAAATGTTTCTCAGTCTATAATAATAACACAGTTTCGTCTGGAGAGACAGTATTCTCGCAAGTACATCATGCCTTAACTGCACCTCTGTGCTTCTCAATTTATTCAGGTTCCATGTCACGATGCATAGTAGACGAAGATGGTACAGGAGGAGTTCGAGAGACAGCTAGCTAAGCATCCCTTGGGAGGTGTAGAGAAGGTTACATACTCGCTTCGAGCGGACGTTGTGTCACAAGGGTCTTCTTGGATACTTTAAAAAGAGCTAAATTTAGGCCTCGTGTAAAAGTGAAAGGAACTTCTGCGTGCAGCGTTTCACCAACCAACATTAACGAGAAACTACAAGGAAATGCTGCCAACTCAATCTATTTCTTTCGTGTGTTTTTTTTTTCTTTTTTTGTGCTTGTAAAGCTTTTCCATGAATTCCTCCTGATTTGTGTAGAGTCTTTGGAAAAACACATGATAAATCACTACGAGTGATGCTTCAGACCTCCACCTCCTAAAATTAAATTACACAAAACAGAATGAATTATATCGACATGTAATTACAATATACATTTGTAAATGAAAGTTATATATACAGTCATATTATTTTCATCAAGCAATATTATTTTCAGGTAATTCGTTTATTGTCTATGTATTTTGTTACAAAAATGGTTGCCCCCCCCCCCCAGTGGCACAGTTGTATGTCTGCGGACTTACAGCGCTAGAAACCATGGGGGCAGAGCACAGATAGCCCATTGTGTGGCTTTGTGCTTAATTTCAAACAAACAAAGCAAAAATGGTCGGGTATACCCAATGAACTTACGCAATATATTTGAAACATTTGTGAAAATCAGTGTTAGTTATCGTTATTTTTTTTCCCGCGTAAATTACAATATCATTCTATTATTGACTGAATAAAGACATTCGCAGATTTTGTGGCATTGTGAAAGTTTTATGTCTGATTATTCCTTTTCTTTATTGGCTTATCTTTTAATCTGTTTAAATCCATAAGAAACCAACTGTGACTGAATAAAGACACTCGCAGATTTTGTGGCATTGTGAAAGTTTTATGTCTGATTATTCCTTTTCTTTATTGGCTTATCTTTTAATCTGTTTAAATCCATAAGAAACCAACTGTGACTGAATAAAGACACTCGCAGATTTTGTGGCATTGTGAAACTTTTATGTCTGATTATACCTTTTCTTTATTGGCTTATCTTTTAATCTGTTTAAATCCATAAGAAACCACCTGAAACAAATCTGTTCGTAAACTTTTCACGGCTATTTCTATATTGTTTGTTTTAAAGCAAACTGTACTGCTATTTTATACATTTATCGTATATATGTGATTATGTTGTAATATAGGATTAGGGATACATCTCCATAAATGCATTCACGTGGTTTTGGTTTGGTTCGGAAAGTAGCTCAAAAAAATGTATTGTTGTTTTGTCTAATAATTCCGTATAATTGAGGAAATATTTCTTGAAATGTATATAGTTACGTTTAGAAGGTTTTCTTGGGATTTACAAGTAAAGCCTACATATTAGAAAAAATCAATAGGAGTGATACAAAAAGTAATTTTTATTGGTGTATAGTTTTGTATGTATTTTACGACAACTTAGTTTTAAAGGATTCTGTAACACATAGAAACGTTATCAAATTCAACAGAGTCAAGTTAATTTTCGTATGAAACTGACATTTTAAGGTGTCTTTTACGAAATTGTAAAATTCAACGTGTCATAATTAATTCGCGAAATATCTATAGATCAAAAAATATACCGGTAACTAAATTAAATTAACTGTTTTAAGTTTTAATCGAAAAATTTACCTGCTCTCTCGTGTGTCTTATTTACAAGCTATGATTCGAATTTGAATACCCAGCCAGTTTTCTGAAACTTGCATCACACTTTAAATGCCAGTAAGTTATTCCATAGATTAAGTTGTTTGGGCAAATGTTGACTCTTTTTCGTAATTACTGAGTTTAAATCAGCTTTTATTAAACTTTCCCGGAATATTTACATTAATCGTAAACATAAATTAGTGGGAATTGTGTTTCTTGCCAATATATTTTATTTATTAAAAATATGATAGCATTTAACATTAATTAGTCCAAAATACAGGTTAAATTCATTCACAATTGAGAATTAATAGTATTGCAACATTCAATACGTTGTACTTAGCCACTAATCTTATATCAACAAAATGAAAATTTGGCCAGGTAAGATATGGACTGTGTAGTTATAAGAACATGTATATTAAGTATGATATAGAACAGAGTACCATGCTTATAAAAAAATAGATTGTAGACGGTTACAAAGTGATTGTTTGTTGTTAAACCCAAAGCTACATGATGGGCTATCTATGCTCTGCCCACATCGGGTATTGAACCCCGATTTTTAGCGTTATAAGCCCTCGTACTTACCGCTGAACTACCAGAGGAGCGTTTTCTATGGAAATATACTTATAAACATTAGTCAGTCGACTCAGCGTGGATTTCGAAGAAGATAGAAAGTTTACTTAGCCTGAAATGAACAAAATAAACAATTAATGATTTCTT
Organism: Limulus polyphemus; assembly: GCF_000517525.1. Classification (NCBI taxonomy): domain Eukaryota; kingdom Metazoa; phylum Arthropoda; class Merostomata; order Xiphosura; family Limulidae; genus Limulus; species Limulus polyphemus. Next base: position 135,208 of record NW_013667717.1, read on the forward strand.
AAACTATCGAAGAGCTACCTAATTCGCTGTGAACACAACTGTATAAAATATATTTGCTATTTTGTTCATACGTTCGTGGTAAATATATTCTTAACTAATTATGATAGAAAGTTTACTTAGCCTGAAATGAACAAAATAAACAATTAATGATTTCTTAAACTATCGAAGAGCTACCTAATTCGCTGTGAACACAACTGTATAAAATATATTTGCTATTTTGTTCATACGTTCGTGGTAAATATATTCTTAACTACGAGCACACGCTGGCCATATCTTAAGCTCAAATCTGACACTCTTAAAAATGTGTTCACTACCAAATTATACGTGGTAACGGTAACACTCCATCAAGTCTCTGCTTGCTCGAGTTACTGTCACCATTGGCGGGCGTGACGATGGTTATTAAGAGCCCAGCTGGAGAAGTTGATCTGTTTTTCCCATCATGCAAGATACTGTTTTTCATCGGAAATGATAACTCACCTTCTTGGCCTACAAAATCATATATCTTATTTCACTTTGTGACGAAACCCAAAATAGCTTATATAACCAGCATCAACATGTAAGCGATGTGGAGTTAACGCAAGCAATCTTTCGCTAAAACAGCAGTACGACATTACTAGGTCATTCAAATATAGAGTTTATATATATATATATATATATCACTGAATTTTCATCCGTGGAACCTACAGATGCTTAGTTAATCTAATTAATACTAAATTCTTACTTAGTTTAATTAATACCGCTGTAGAACGCGTGTTTTAAAAAAGGTCCCCACGCTGTATTTTTTTTATAATAAGATAGATAACACGAGTGTGATTAAAAATTACATAACCAACATCTACATTGAGTGATAGCAGTCCTAGTAAAGATACCCGCACCAAGCGTGCCATTTATTTGTTTGTCTTCACGTTGATGTTGGGACGGCTTGTAAGTGCGTCATTCACCGACGGTGGGGTAATAGCAAGAAGAAAAAAATTGAAATGCTTGTAATACTTTTGAAAAATGGCAAACCGAATAAAGTAAGGGGTTATAGAATCACTTTGAAGCATACCTAAGAACACCTGCAAATTTGATGTTGATCAAAAGCAGGAAACGTAGAAAAATATTCCTCCTCGAGAAATAAACAGAAATACAGACACTATAATAAAGATGTAACAGTTTACGATAACATTTTATTTTTTACCATGATGTATGTGCATAAAATAATCTCGTGCCTATTGGAAAATCATCATGAAGTTTCTAAGATAGTATAATTGATACAAATTGACAAAAAGATAATTGGTGCTTGATACGCTTAATTCGAAAGACGTTCCATGCTTAATTCATTTGTATTGTTGTGACATTGTTCTTTCTTTCTCGGGATATTTTAAATTATATGGAGAAACTACTTCAAAGTTCAGTCCACTTACATTATAACAAATTAGCTTACTTCCTCTTTTAACGTTTCCACGAGATTGAACATTTGTACACTGTCGTAGCTTGTCGTAGGCCTACGTTATAAATGACGTTCAATTCTCTCTAATAGTCTAGAACTACCGTAAAGTTATATCAGTTCATTTGCAAAAAATAACTGCAATAGTTAACACACTTACTGATTCGCTCTACTATCTTTTTGAAAAAATCACCACAATCTTCACAACTGTCTTGTGTTTTTAATTTAGTTTCGAATGTACAATAAAACCTCTGACGTAAAGTTAGAATTTCACAGGCCAATTTTAACGTCATCATTAAAACCCACAGCACCCTTTAGTTAAAAACAAATTAAAACATTAAAATTATTGCTTATAACCACACGTAAAATTACAGTGGCGTTGTTAACACATAATTTAATTATGTTAAAATTAAAATTAAAACATTATAACAGGAGTTGCATTACAAAACCTAATATACCAGCTAAAGTTAAAACATTATACCAAGAATTGCACTACAACACCTAGTCATGTAGATATTAAAAAGTTGTAATAAGTTAAGTCTTAATTCTTAACTGTTTTCATCAATATATATAAGAGAAATCATTGCATGAAATATTTTATGTTTTCAAAGATATATAAGTAATATTATGGGACTTTATATTGCTATGCTTAGCGAACAGATACCTTAAGGCCTACATGTTATTTATTGTAGAGCCTTTTGAATGATATAGTTCGTGTTACCTAATGTTTGATATGAGACTGATATAAAAGATGTTTTAGTTAAGTTGTCGGGTATTGTAACGTGAACATTTCTTACGTATTAACAGTATTGAGCAAAAGGTCTGTTCGGTCTCCGCAGTAAGCAAAGTGTGGCAGAAATTAGATTACTGTACTTTACGTAACTCTTTACTGTCTCATTACAATAGTTGCATGGGAACGTTTACTCTTTACTCTGTCATTACAATACTTACATGGGAACGTTTACTCTTTACTCTGTCATTACAATACTTACATGGGAACGTTTACTCTTTACTCTGTCATTACAATACTTACATGGGAACGTTTACTCTTTACTCTGTCATTACAATAGTTACATGGGAACGTTTACTTTTTACTCTGTCATTACAATACTTACATGGGAACGTTTACTCTTTACTCTGTCATTACAATACTTACATGGGAACGTTTGTACTCCGTCACCTTCAGGTATCTAAGACATACAGAATACAAATCTGTTAAATGCGTCATAAATTAACAGACCATTATTTATTGGAAAAATTATTAGTTATTATCTTTAAACGTGTGCATTTTTATGTTTAACTTCAGTACATGCCCTAGCTGTTAATTGGTTGATAGAAACGACAGCTCCAAACTGGCTTGATAAAAACAATATCACAATTCACGATACCGATAGATGGCGTTTAAACTAAAAAAATAACAGAAACAAGTATGTACCTTCGTCTACCAGCTCTTCTATAGGCCAGACTTGGTCTAATATTTATCGGACTCTCCCTGTAAATCTTAGGGTTCATGGTTTGTGTCCCGCTACTACAACGCAATTTGAAGCAATGGATGCATATAAGATAAAAGTAGCCCAATAATTGAGGGTGGTTTTGTTTACTAGCTGCTTTCCCTTTAGTCTACACTTTAAAATTAGGTACGGCTATGCACAGATATCCCTTTGTGTAGTCTTGCGCCAAAAATCTAAAGTAAACAAACCTTTTTTTTCTTCCTGCTGTGTAGTACCAGCACCACACGTTATTGGCTTCGCCAGTAACCACTGTAAAATCTTTAATTTATTCTCTTTTTTTCTTTCTTTTTTCAAACACCCGATAGCTTATATCTAGATGTATTTGATAACTTCTGACTCAGAACACTTAACTCAATACAGACACAGTCTACATTAACACTTCAGATGTACCCGCTAGAAAAACGAATTGAGCGCACAAAAGCCTAATCTGCACAAATGGCGATTCGTATCCAGCATGGAGTATATTACTATCCAAAACATCGTTAATATTAGCAGTTCAAAATTGCTTATTTGTAATTTGAAAACGGACTCAAAATGGCATCAAATCGGCGTTTTTTAACATACTAAGCAGTGGGGCATTACCTCCAGTGGGCCGTCTTTCCTGCCCCACCACTAAAAGAAAGATTTGCCTTTTTTGCCTCATCCCAAATTTCAAAACAAAAATTTGTTCTCTCAAATTATTCCCATCCCAAATCTTTTATTCCCATTTTCAGTTACTAAAACAAAGACTGAACGTAGTAACTGTTCAAAGACTACATGCTGTTCGTTATTCGTTGTTTTAACAATTGACGTAATGGAAACCCATTGTTAAAAGTCAAACACCTACAAATATCACAGTTGCTTTCCTGATTCCTATTAGATAAAAACAACAATGATAAGAACTTATGAGGGAAAGTAAAGACATATATGTAACAATATGTCAACCACACTACATTTGGCATATCATTGCTGAGGGGGCCTTTCGCTCGATACCAGGGCTCATCAAGCTGACTGAGATACAACAAATAAAGTAGTGGTCATGGCGGTATTTATGCCATTGATTTCAGGAATAACAACTGTAATGAGGTGAACTGGGTTAAATAAGTAAATTGTAATTATTATTATTATCGATTTTTTTTAAGTCATTTACAAATCAGAATTACTGTAGGGATTTATATCACAATATTATTTTTTAATACCGATTATGAATTATTATGTTATTTGAATTAACTTTACGATTATTTAATTTTGGAGTGATAGTCTAAAGGGAAGACAGCTAGTCAACACCATCCACCGCTAAATCTTGGGTTACACTTTAAAAGAATAGAAGGATTGACTGTCACATTATATCGCCCCCACGACTAAATGACCAGGAAGCTAATCTTCTGTTATGACTGACTGACTGACTCACTTACTTCGTTTACCTTTAATGAGAATAGCAAAGAACAAATAAAAAAATGAAGACGGTTTTAATCTTGCTGATATTTACTTAGAAATAACTTTAGGTTTGGCACATTTTTGTTATACTTTATACGTTTCATAACCGCATAGGAAAATTTTGTTCTTGCATTTTTGACAGATGACGTTATTCGAATTATGAAGAGGAAACATACAACTCATTAGCTTAATTGACTTCTGATGGTGCATGATATCATCCTGGCTTAACTTGTGGTTCTTGATATCATCTTGGCTTCACGATGGTTGAGGATATCATCCTGGCTTCACGGTGATTGATAACATCATCATGGCTGCAAGATGGTTGATGATATCACCCTGGCTTAACTTGTGGTTCTTGATATCATCTTGGCATCATGATGGTTGAGGATAACATCTTGGCTTAACTTGTGGTTCTTGATATCATCTTGGCATCATGATGGTTGAGGATAACATCTTGGCTTCACGGTGATTGATGACATCATCATGGCTGTAAGATGGTTGATGATATCACCTCTGGCTTAGTTTATGGTTGATGATATCATGTTGGCTTCACGGTGGTTGATGATATCATCTTGGCTTCACGATGGTTGAGGATAACATCCTGGCTTCACTGTGATTGATGACATCATCGTGGCTGCAAGATGGTTGATGATATCACCTCTGGCTTAGTTTATGGTTGATGATATCATGTTGGCTTCACGCTGGTTGATGATATCAATGGTCGCTAATATAGCCTATGTTTACGATGAAACCAAAACTGCAGTATATCTCTAAAGTTAGTGTTATTACTAAAGAACTTTATATTCTACAAGTAAATTATCAAGCTTTTTACTTTGACCTTTGTTTGCTGCCGTTTATTTTGAGCATAACTTAAATTTGAAGTACATGAAACTAAGAATAGGCATAATTATTTCTAACATCATTAGTTGGACTTATATAATTTTATATGCACTAAAAGTATCGTAACTTTTTGAAATTAGTGAAAAGTAGTGAACACATTGTCATCTGTGTAGTCAGTTGTACATTGTTGTTTTCCAACTGGTTCATGCCAAGTCACTTTATCAGCCAATGAGGATTTGCCACATTGGTATCTGTATACGTTCCATTCTTCTTGTGATCAGTACAGGTTAACTTAGATTACGATGTTCTTACGCTTGTGAAAATGTTTCTGAAGACGTACTGTTTTATATCTGTGTCAGTAAGGAAAAATGATACTTAGTTAGAGGCAAAAAGACTCAATGAAGGCACGTAGCCATTGCAACCAGGAGTATTCCCTGTGAGTAGTGTATTCCACCAATACTAATCCACCCGTTTTACCACAGCCCTATCAGTGCAAAGACTGGTGAAACAATTGAGGGCTGTTGTTCTCAAATAGCATCTATCATATGGTTTCTCTCCCGTCTGGATAAAAAGGACCTTAATAGATCAGCGTACTTTCCTACATATACACGTGATGCAGCATATGTGTACAGATCAGTGTTTCCCAAAGTGGGAGCCGCGGCCCCCCTTGGGGCCGTGAGGCTTTTTCTGGTGGGCCGAAAACAAAGATGCTGAATTAATTTTAATTCTAACTAAACAATATGCCGATAAAAATTATGTTGAATAAATTAAATGATCCAGTATGTTGAAAAGAGATATTGTTTTTACTACGGTGCTGTTTTTCAATCACCATGATAAAGTTATAGGTTGGGGCCTCAAACATTTTTATTCACATAAAGGGAGCCTCAGACTAAAAAGGTTTGGGAACCACTGTTATAGATAACACCTCTGACGAGTAGGACTGAATTTTATAAAAATATAAACGCCTTATTTTTGTCAAGATAAATGCAGTATTGCGACAATGTTTATTGTATATACTTTTTGTTCAATGTATCAAACAAATTCCGTTAAATTAATACAATCAAAGGAAAAACTTGTAACAAGGTTATTAAAGTTTTGTTTACAGATAAAACATGTTTTCAAAAGCTCTTTTAGTTTGAAAAAAAACAAAACATTGCATTTCGCTATGAGGTATATAAAATTGAATGGCGAAACGAAACCTTTACATGTTATAGTATAATTATATAATATAACAAAATATCTGAAATTATTTGAATTTTTATCCAAGTTAACACTTGTTTTTATTTTTACTTTGTTGCTTAGCGATGTAGTGTCAGTCTTGATACTACAGCACGTAACGGTTTCTTCCAATTATTCATTTGTGTACACCTAGCACGTTGTACTTTTTTCAAAAGTAAAAAAAAGGTTTTAAAAACATATTATTTGTTTTATCCATAAATAAAACTTTAAATTCCGTTACAATTAGAAAAATTCAATTAAAAGGAACTTACTCTTCTTATACTACTTAGACCAAAATTAGATTAAGACTACAGTTTAAGTTAATATCAAACTATGTGTGGATCAGTCCAGCAGTGAGCAGTTAATACTATGGAAATATCATTAAGTAAATATAATTAGGGATGAAGCGCAGTCGAGATTATTTCCAATTAGAAGCAGAACTTAAGCTCTCACAATTAATAATACACTATTTTTCTTCTCAAATCATCACCACGCATATATCTTTAACGGTATTAATATCACAACCTAACTTCCCGATATGAGTTGAAAGACACTGTATCGTAACTAGATATAGCGTAATTGACATATTTTATACATCCATCTTGGTTTTCATTCACAAGTACTTAGAATATGTATAGCAACTGCTGCACAGAAGAATTTACATTATTATTATATAAATATATATCAAAATGTATAGAGTAAATATTATTTAACAAGAAACTACATTATTAACTTTCTATGTAAAATTGGAGCTTTCTGGTACTGTTGTTTTAGTTTTGAATATATTAACTTTGTCTCCTGATATTAATTAAGACTTCAGTTTTTTCCAATGGTTTTTATTACCAATGTTTATACATGAATAGCTCCAACCGCTTAAAACTATATATACATGAATAGTTCCAACCGCTTAAAACTATATATGCACGAATAGTCCCAACTGTTTAAAACGGCATATACATGAATAGTTCCAACCGTTTAAAACTATACATACATGAATAGTTCCAACCGTTTAAAACTATATATATACGAGTAGTTCCAACCGTTTAAAACTATATATGAATAGTTCCAACCGTTTAAAACTATATATACATGAATAGTTCTAACCGTTTAAAACTATATATACGTGAATAGTTTCAACCATTTAAAACTATATATACATGAATAGTTCCAACCGTTTAAAACGATATATACATGAATAGTTCCAACCGTTTAAAACTATATATACATGAATAGTTCTAACCGTTTAAAACTATATATACATGAATAGCTCCAACCGTTTAAAACTATATATACATGAATAGTTCTAACCGTTTAAAACTATATATATACATGAATAGTTCCAACCGTTTAAAACTATATATATACATGAATAGTTCTAACCGTTTAAAACTATATATACATGAATAGTTCTAACCGTTTAAAACTATATATATACATGAATAGTTCCAACTGTTTAATTACCTTTTACTCTAACTCAGCTGAGAGACATAGTACATACTGATCTCTATATAGATTCATCCTAACTTACAAAGCGCCCAGATCATTGTCGTATCCCAGCCGGTCTGGTGAACCCTGGTATTGGACGAAAAGCCTCTTCGGCACCTGACATGGCAGATGTATTGTGCTTGACATATTATAACATATTTTCCTTCACTTTCACGCATAGGCTCTTGAAATTAGAAAAGAGGGTGAACATTGTAAAGATATCACATCCACACGTTAGTATATTAATACTCTTGTAAGACGCACGAAAACTTGTTTTTATTGAAACTTTAGAAAAATGAAGATATGAATAGCTGGAAAGCTCAGTAAGGTTAAAGTTATATATTTAAGTTAATGATGAATTATATATGTATTTTGTGTATACATGATTAACACATAATTACCACAACAGGAAAAATGTGATTGTGAAAGAATTCCCAAAGCAATCTGGTCTCAAAGAGATTAATTCCGAGAAGCATGGATCTTACAAACATACATATTTTATTGTAGTTATATTTTATAATAATAAGAATTATTTCATATCACATGCTGCCATACGGGAGAAAGATTCAAACCGTACAAATCTGAGCTTCACTGGAGTCACTGGAGACGATATAGACAGAAAGCAAGTGTCAACGACGCAATGACAAGTTAGAATGGCCCTTTAAACTCTCTGACGACAGCAAGAATTGAGTTCTTGGCAAATGTCCACAGTAACCTACTTGAACCTAATCTACGTGGCTCTACCAAGCGTACGGTTTGTCTCTGTACTTTAAAACATGGGTAGGCTAATTAGAGAAAACCCATGCCCATCAGATGGAGGACAATTGATTAGATGTCAGTGAGATGAGTAAGAATAAGTTTGTTTGTTTTATATGGTATGCACACGTAGTAGTTCAAAATATCATAGTCTAATTTTACGTGCGTTTTATTCCTAATTAACGCTTTCCGTGCGTTTTATTCCTATCTAACGCTTTCCGTGCGTTTTATTCCTAATTAACGCTTTCCGTGCGTTTTATTCCTATCTAACGCTTTCCGTGCGTTTTATTCCTGTTTAACGCTTTCCGTGCGTTTTATTCCTGTTTAACGCTTTCCGTGCGTTTTATTCCTATTTAACGCTTTCCGTGAGTTTTATTCCTGTTTAATGCTTTCC
>NW_013667717.1:145256-147545 GCF_000517525.1 Limulus polyphemus
TTCAAAATATCATAGTCTAATTTTACGTGCGTTTTATTCCTAATTAACGCTTTCCGTGCGTTTTATTCCTATCTAACGCTTTCCGTGCGTTTATTCCTGTTTAACGCTTTCCGTGCGTTTTATTCCTGTTTAACGCTTTCCGTGAGTTTTATTCCTGTTTAACGCTTTCCGTGCGTTTTATTCCTATTTAACGCTTTCCGTGCGTTTTATTCCTATTTAACGCTTTCCGTGAGTTTTATTCCTGTTTAATGCTTTCCGTGCGTTTTATTCCTATTTAACGCTTTCCGTGCGTTTTATTCCTATTTAACGCTTTCCGTGCGTTTTATTCCTATTTAACGCTTTCCGTGCGTTTTATTCCTGTTTAACGCTTTCCGTGCGTTTTATTCCTATTTAACGCTTTCCGTGCGTTTTATTCCTATTTAACGCTTTGCGTGCATTTTATTCCTATTTAACGCTTTCCATGCGTTTTATTCCTATTTAACGCTTTGCGTGCGTTTTATTCCTGTTTAACGCTTTCCGTGAGTTTTATTCCTGTTTAACGCTTTCCGTGAGTTTTATTCCTGTTTAACGCTTTCCGTGAGTTTTATTCCTATTTAACGCTACGGGAATTTGAGTAAGAGACATAAATTAATCTTAATTCGGGAACACTTCCACACAGGAAACAACTTTTACAGAAGACAACAACTTCTGGGAGTTTTTATACTTAGATATATATATATACGGGTATTGTTTCAACTCCATTATAATTTCGTACATTGTGTAGCTAAGTTGTTTCTCCAAGGAACATTTAAAATCATATTACTTGTACTCAACCTGAACACACTAATTCCTAACAGATAAATGATACATTTCTGCTTAATCAGATGGTGTACAGATGTAACCAGATCTAAACACTGCGACTCGGATACTGAAGCTAAGACGATACAATGGCTCGAATCTAACTAATGAAAAGTTACAGAGCTTTATATGAGCTTTGTTGTATAATGATTTCCTAGGTATAAGACTGTTTTATGTTGTTGTTTATCTATTAGCTGATCGAACAACCATTTCATGAGCTTTCATCAAGCTAACATCAAGCAATATCTGAGCACTAACAGGATCTCTTAAAGGTGTCCGTCGTTTTATGCCGATTATCGGAAACAATGAGATGGTGATCAATTTCAAGAGTAGCCCAAGAGTTGGCGGTGGGGGGTGATGACTAGCTCCCTTCCCTCTCTCTCTAGTCTTACACTGTTAAATTAGGGACGGCTAGTGCCCTGGTGTAGCTTTGCGCAAAATCCATAACAAACAAATAAACTTTAGCTGAAAATCTTATTAGGAAAAGGTTTTTTAAACAAACTCCGTAATAATTATTACAATTAAGTTACTTAATCTAGTTAGTTGTATCATAACAGTCGTTGTTTACGAAAATTGATGATATGGACCTCTACTGTGTCCGTCGTATCCCAGCCTACCTGATTAGCTTTGTTATTGATCGAAGGGCAGCATTAGGCAGATATTCGTTGACATATTATAACATATTATTCTTAACTTTAACTCGTAAGTTCTTAGAATTAAGACAACTCCAAGATTAAAATTCCGATGAACGAAATTTAAACATCTGTATCATATTACAACATACATAGATGACCCTCTATGTAGCTTTGTGCTTAACTACAAACAAACAGAATATTGTAACATAATCAGATCTGTTGTTCATCTAAAGTCAATCTCTTGGAGTACACTAGGTTACGTTTTTAACATTTATATAATCACTGATAGATGGTGTATATATATTTTGTTTTTTACTTCCACCAAATATAATATCTTCCAGAAACAACCTCGACGGAAGTTGTTTGCATGTTGAATTAAATAGAAAAAAAAAACTTGCTTGGATCAAATATTGCTTGTTTGTTTGGCTTAGAGCAAAAGACTTATTTGGCTATCTGATGTGTCCACCGCAGAGAATCGAACCCCAGATTCTAGCACTGTAAGTCTGTTAAACTTACCGCTGTTCCGCCGGGGGACACAAACGTTGCTTTTGATACGAAGTGAATTCACTGAAAAGATGGGAAAAGCTATATCAGCTGTACGTAGTTACCATTATACTTTACAAATAGTTTGTAGTTAGGCACAGAGCTACACAATTGGGCTAGCTGTGCTCTGCCCACCACGAGTATCGAAACCCGGTTTCCTAGTAGTGCAAGTCAATAGTCATATTGCTATGCCACTGGGATGGGGGGGGGGCGTTACAAATAGTAGTTTTTACTTTGTAGAAGTTCCCATTGTCTCAGCGGTAACGCTTAAGGG
>NW_013667717.1:148502-163755 GCF_000517525.1 Limulus polyphemus
CGGTTCCCTATGATTGCTAGATAAAAACTTAACGGCGATGGCCCTGGGAAGGGGGGGGGGGCTTACAAATAGTGTTTTTTACTTGTAGAAGTTCCCCATTGTCTCAGCGGTAAGCTTAAGGGCTTATAACACTTTGATCCGGGATTCTATTCCCCTAGATGGACACAACGCAGATAATTATTGTCTAGCTTTGCACTTAACAATAACAAACGCACGTGTAGATATTTGAAGACTAACTGCATTTTTATTTTAAAACAAATTCAATTTTTAATACCTCACAAAGTCATTACTACATGTGAGTAATGAAACGGGCTTTAGGTAATCAGCATATATAGAGCTTAATTACGCTTCTTAATTAATAATAATACATAAAATAAGCAAACATTGGTAAAGCTGTTGGATAGCTCACGCATTAAGGTGTCTCTGTGGATTTGAGTTTTCGAATTGTTTTATAAAAAGTCTCAGAAGTCAAGCAATGAACGAGAATGCGGGATAAACAAGTTAGTTTTGAACAGAAAAATAGGTCAGAAAAAACTGACCATCATAGGTCAGTTGTCCAAGGAGGGAATAAGGAAGAAGCAGCTCCGATGACATCGATGATCACCAAGGTTCATGCTCCGATGACATCAATGATCGCTAAGGTTCATGCCGGATTGATGACAGAGCTTAACTAATTTCACGATGGTATAAATAATATCGACATTAACAAGGATTATTTACATCTTTAAAATTACTTAAGTTTCCTTGAAGCATATTGAAATAAGTGATTGACTTCCATAACCAAAAATCAAAACTAAAATGTTAAGGCTTGATTTTTCCTATTCTCGACGCTTATTAATCTATGTAAAATGTAATGAACTCGACAAAGCTCATGTGTGACAGGCTGTTGCCAAAGACTGGTTCAGGTTCCATGCGAAAGGTCACTGTGGTGATTGCCGGGAGGGTGGGGTGTCAATTACCAGAGATCTGTAGTGAAACTTGACGGACGTGAGGATTTTCCTGGCCTCATTACCTCCAACAGGAACAGCAGGGATAGAAATCTGATGACATTGTTTTTCATCTATTTAGAAGTAGTGTGGGATTTGTTTTCTTGTTGAGATGGAATTCCACCATTCGAAAACAAATGTCAATATCAGGCTAAAATGTTATTATATATATATTGCACTATGTTGTTGTTGTTGTTGTTGTTATTGCTTTTATCATTTACGTCATCATACACGTTCCCATCACACGTCTTTATCTTTTCTAAATTGAAAGCTAACAAATCGGTTTCCTGCACGTGCTCGTCAGTGTACTGTATTTCTTAAAGTGGTTTCAGTTGTAGGAACAGCGGTAAAAATCTACGGACTTACAACGCTAAAATCTGGGGTTCGATTCTCAGCGGTGGACACAGCAGATAGCCCAGTGTGGCTTTGCTCTGAAGCAAACGAACAAATCTTCGGTTGCATGCTCTATATTACTCTGATTACGTAAAGGAATAAAAAAAAAATGCTTCACTTTATTCAACATAAATCACCTACACACGTTATTCGAACGTTTTCTACAAGTGATTTTGTTTAACAAATGTACTTTTTTCACTGACGTACACTTTCTTCGGGTTTACATCACAAATATCATACTGGAAGTTCGAAATATAAAAAAAAAGGTCAAAATTAATTATATATATTATCGTACATGTGTATATTTGATTAGGTGAACAGGATACTAATTTAGACATCCTGCGCTGTAATATTGATAAAGTTAAAATACAGTTTAAATTGTCTAAATTATAAAAAAATTCACAGATGGCTGTGAAAATATATCTACAGTGATGGAAACATTTATTGTATTACTCAATTTTTTTCACACTTTCCTTCAGAATCATCGTCTATTTTGAGACCCTGATGTATGTAGATGCAAATATGTTTCATGGATGATGCAATACTGTCTATTTCTTATATCAACACCTCTATAAGCTGTCTGGCTATTGCATCAGCCGTTTCTTGGCTATGAATAGAGGTTCTTACTAAGAGTCAGTTTAGAAGGCTATCTGCTGCAACGTGTGTGTGTAATTCTTCTACAAATCTCCCTCGTCGAAAGACACTCTTTGCTCAAAGAAACAATGACTGCTTTTTTCTGTGGAGTTAACTCGCAACTCTTGGTCACGTTAGCATTAATTTAACCAGTTTACTGTGAGCCACTGGGTGAAGAGATATAAATATACTGACTGTGTGGAGTGGCGGAAGGGAAGGGGTAAGAACGGGTAATATTCTGAAACGCAAGAGCTTATAACATCGTCGACCGTCGTCCACAGATCTCCAAAGAGTATAGCAGGAAACTACAGGGATTACTGTCATCCGTTTTCAGCAGGTCTCCCAGCAAGATGACCAAAAAAGAAAAAAAAACCTCCTTACCAAAGAGTATGCTGAATGGATTGAAACAATGAGAGACAAAGTGATCCTAGGCGAATCAAAGTTAAACCTGTATGGGTCTAATGGGAAGCACATCGATGTAGTTGGTATTCACTCCGTATAGTAGAGGTGAACTAAAGGGAAGAGTTCACTCTACGTGGATCTAAAAGACATCTTAGTTTTTATTTCATTGCTTCAAGTGAAGGACTATATTCGAAGGGACAGGATCGAGAAACTATGCTGGCCAGGCAACAGTCCAGATCTCAACCTTGTTGAAAACTGCTAGAAGTTAATGCGTAACAAAGTGCACGAGAAAAACCGAGAAGCACCTTGGAACTGCAGGAAGCCCTAATCCACGTGTGACGTCATGAACTCACCCTCCTGCCTACATTCAGTCCTACGTACACTTATACCATAATGACGTCAAGCAATTATCAAGGCCAGAGGGGCCAAAACCAAATATTAAAACAAGAAACAGACTCTGTGACCACTTTCTGTCAATTACATTAGTAGCGTTATATTTAAATCTAGGTTTTCTTACATTTTAATATGTGCCAAGTATTTGTTAGTCATCTGCTGTAATACGTTTGTCACAGTTAATTTGTTAATAAAGATGCACACATGTGTATAGTTGACTGAAATATGTGTCAAGCTACACCACACAATGTCCATAACCGTTGTACACTAATTCTGACACTTCCACAATGCATAATCTCGTAAAACATTACAAAAACAAGTGTGAAAAAATTGAGTGATGCAATGATTATTTTTCCACCACTGTAGTAATAAAGTATTACAGTAATATGAAACTAATGTATATATTATGTCATGAGATACGATTCATACAAAACTCTGAAGAATTTCATTTATCAGTAGATGATTTCTGTAGTTTTGTTTTAAATAGTTTATGTGTGTCTATATATATATAATAACTTCCAATCATAGTAAGCTATGTATTTACAACTAACCTAAAAATCAACCTGGCCATCAATATAGCTAATTAGATAAGCCTTTCTTGCGTACCCACTTATAAATATTGTATATAAAACATTTACAAGAGATATTCTATGAATAAACTTTGGATGTACATATATATATATATATATAAACCATATATGTGTATTTTTACATACTTTTCAATCAAATCTGACCGGATAAAGGGAAAATAAAAACCTTGAATATATGAAGAAAAATTTATAATTTATAATGAGGGTTAATCGCACTCTGTGAGAACTATCTTCAAAGTCACTTGTTGGAGCACTTGTTCCAACGTTGATGGTACTCAGTTTGATGACCGTAATTACACAAACTTTAAGCTTCAGTGGAGGAAGGAGAGGACAGTTTAAAGTCCATATATATATATTTAAATGTTTACCACTGACCCTCCGCTACACAATGATAAAACCAAAGACACAAAACCGCTTTGTACGTGCTTTGATGCGTATGCTGGTTGTGGAATGTAATTGCTGTTATTCTAATCTGTTTGGTCATCTTTCGAGGCTTGACTCGAAGCTTGTGAGTTTTTCCCAATTTGGAATTTTTGTTTGTTATTTTGATAATATCACCAGAAGATGAACCGAGCGTCATCTACTTTTATTATTTTTTTAATTTGGAGGGCTCTCTTTTACAATCATGGTCGAACAAAGACGTTGCTCAGGTTCGATTCGGAATGTCGTTTCGGAGCATTTTCTTGTCTTAAACGTTTCACTGTGTATGTTGTTCTATTTCCACGAAGAAAACTGAAGTATGTTTCGCAATACTCTGCACGTGAGACTCTACGACGTTTAACAGTCTCACTATATGAACATTCTTTCTGAAAAAAGAACGTGAAAATAACCCTCCAATCATAAGTCCGCCCATGACAGCATTGCACTGTAGTACGATCAGAAATTCGCCGGAATGTGAACCATATAGTCTATGACGACATGGTTTGTATCAGTGATGGCACCCCACTGTAATGACGTTATCCTTCTTACAAAGTACGACTAATCTTCCTTATTTATCAGTCATTATTACACATAACGTAAATCGATACAAGAAAAGGCGCCATGTTATAATGCCGAATTTATGTAAACTAGAAAAAGGTTCAAGGCTTTCCCTCACTCAAAGATCTATTTCTCGAAAGTTCGAGATTATAACAACTGTTTTAAAATAACTTGTACTGGTCTGTTCTCTGTTTCTTCTTGTATTTTTAACTCATTAATATGTCAAGCACCAACTCTTAAGTTTCTAAACAAAAGGTAGTACAGAGTAAAATAAAATATTGCTCCTATTTAGTTATGAGAATAAATATACACGCTAACATGTCAAATTATTGATACTGCAGTGTATAAATTTCAGCAGCGTTGGCTATTCAAATAATGTTCCTTGTAAAATAAAATGTGGGTAAGTCTGATATTTTCTTTCAGACATATTGTTACAGACATATTGTTCAGACATATTGTTCAGACATATTTTTCATTTACAGAAACAAACAACAAGTAAGAAGCATGTTACTTGTTTTTCAATTATTTTTTTCATTGTTATTTAACTTGATAACCTAGCTATCGCTATTTAATTTTATGTTGATGTTTTTTTTTTCAAAAAAAAAGTACCAAATAAAACCGACTAGTGAGGAATTACTGCTGTTTGTATGAACAAGGACGGCTAAATTTGCAGAGGAATTGAACCCAGGATTTTATCGTTGTGAGTCCGTAAACTTACTGCTGCCCCACCGAGAAATGAAAATGAAAGAGCCCCAGTTACTAATCCCAAAATAAAAAGTTTTGAAATAACAAATTTCCATCTCAAGTTCACGTTTGTTAATTCTTAATAAAAAATAATTGTGAAATGAATTCTTTAAAAATTAAATTTATTTGATTTGCATTATTTTCAATTAATTCAACATAAATTCGTCAGATAACTTATATCAAAATGATATTATATGATATATTATATATCAAAATGATATGATATGATATATTATATATCAAAATGATATGATATATCATATATCAAAATGATATGATATGATATAGCATATATCAAAATGATATGATATGATATATTATATATCAAAATGATATGATATGATATATTATATATCAAAATGATATGATATAGCATATATCAAAATGATATGATATGATATATTATATATCAAAATGATATTATTTAGCAAGTAAAATTATCATGCTAAATCATACTTGATCGTTTGTTTGTTTGTAGTTAAGGGCAAAGTTACACAATGGGCTATCTGTGCTGTGCCCACTATGGATATCGAAACCCGATGTTTAGCGTTATGAGCCACCAGATTTACCGCTGAGCCTTCGGGGGCGCTATATAAAACTTAAAAAGTTTATATGTTTAAAAAGGTAACTCTTTTTTTTTATTATTAGCAGCCAGTTGTTTGAAATTTTCGGTTTATGATTCTAAACTAAGCATTGTTGTTTATTTCTATCGGAAAGAAAAAAAACGAAAATCTCAAGGATAAAAACAACTCAATTACTTTCACAACAATAAGAATGTGTTTTAAAATAGAACAGAACGTGGGGTGTGGCGTGTTAGGGATGAGTTTCGATGCTGGCGGTCGGGTCAGCTGTGGGAAACCTGAACTGGGCGAGAATACGAACGTGGACAATGTCAACAAAAGGAATAGGACCTGTCTCAAACCGGTAGAGGGATCTAGTCTAAAAATGCTCTTGGATTCGTTACTTTGACAGTTTATTTCTTGTCTTTTTTAACTCTGACATATAGCTTCATAACGAAAAAAAAATGAAATAGTGAAGTTCCCCTTATGTAGAACCCCTGATCTAACTATTTCTTTTGTAACTAGTACTAACTAATTACTGGTTAATTCTAGATATTTCATAGCTCAGAAAACATACTATATTTGTGTGATGAACAGAAGCTGACAGGTTTGCGGGCCCGGCATGGCCAGGTGGTTAGGGCGCTCGACTCGCAATCTGAGGGTCTCTGGTTCGAATCCCCGTCACACCAAATATATTAGTCCTTTCTGCCGTGGGGGCATTATAATGTGACGGTCAATCCCACTATTCGTTGATAAAAAGAGTAGCCCAAGAGTTGGAGGTGGGTGAGTAGTGATTACTAGCTGCCTTCCCTCTAGTCTATCACTGCTAAATTAGGGACGGCTAACGCAGATAGCCCTCGTGTAGCTTTGCGCGAAATTCAAAACAAACAAACAGACAGGTTTGCAATAGACGTTGCTTAGCTGCAGCCAAGATAGATAAGAATTGATAGTTTGCAACAAAGTTAAATTCCTCCTTTAAAGTCAGTATAGTCTAAAAAAATTAAATTACAAACAAAAAGGCATTTTTACCATTTCGGTTTTAACAGGCCTTTTATTTTGAATCTGAAATGGAAAGATTAAGAAAAAATCTGCAAGTTACTTGCTTGTTTTGTTTGATTTTGTTGAATTTTGTGGAAAACTGTTTGAGGAATATCTGTGCAAGCCATCCGTATTTAGAAGTGATAGACCAGAGAGAGAAGGTAGGTAGTCAACATTGCTCACTCTTCAGCTACTCTAATCGAATAGTGGGATTGGCCATCACATTATAATTCCCCCTTGGTTGAAAGAACGAGTGTGTTCAGTGATGAGATTCGAGCCTGCTGCCCGCAGATTGCGAATCGAGGACCCTAACCACCAGGCCATGCCAGGTCCAGTTTTCGTGATTTTTATCACACGTGTCAGGCCTACTGATTTATACTACTCCGCCATCTTTCGGCGTTTAAACTCTAGCTTTTAAAGTATTATACTGAATTTTTTTTTTCAATTATCATTTACATCAAAAATAATATCATTATGATTTACTAGCATTTAACTGTTTAACATATCTTCACTGGTATTGTACCTACCTTCAGTGATGTAGCACCTACCTTCACTGGTGTAGTACCTACCTTCACTGGTATAGTACCTACCTTCACTGGTGTAGTACCTGCCTTCACTGGTATAGCACCTACCTTCACTGGTGTAGCACCTACCTTCACTGGTGTAGTACCTACCTTCACTGGTATAGTACCTACCTTCACTGGTGTAGTACCTACCTTCACTGGTATAGTACCTACCTTCACTAGTGTAGCACCTACCTTCACTGGTATAGTACCTACCTTCAGTGGTGTAGCACCTACCTTCACTGGTGTAGCACCTACCTTCACTGGTGTAGTACCTGCCTTCAGTGGTGTAGTACCTACCTTCATTGGTATAGTACCTACCTTCAGTGGTGTAGCACCTACCTTCACTGGTATAGTACCTACCTTCACTGATGTAGCACTTACCTTCACTGGTGTAGTACCTACCTTCACTGGTATAGTACCTACCTTCACTAATATAGCACATACCTTCACTAATATAGCACCTACCTTCACTGGTATAGCACCTACCTTCACTGGTATAGTACCTACCTTCAGTGGTGTAGCACCTACCTTCACTGGTGTAGCACCTACCTTCACTGGTATAGTACCTACCTTCAGTGGTGTAGCACCTACCTTCACTGGTATAGTACCTACCTTCACTGATGTAGTACCTACCTTCACTGGTGTAGTACCTGCCTTCAGTGGTGTAGCACCTACCTTCACTGATATAGCGCCTACCTTCACTGGTGTAGTACCTACCTTCAGTGGTGTTGCACCTACCTTCAGTGGTGTAGCACATACCTTCACTGGTATAATACCTACCTTCACTGGTATAGTACCTACCTTCAGTGGTGTAGCACCTACCTTCACTGGTGTAGCACCTACCTTCACTGGTATAGTACCTACCTTCATTGGTGTAGCACCTACCTTCACTGGTATATCAGCAACACCCTCCTTTGTCTATAAAAGTTATATCGGGGGAAATTCTTGTTTTATTTAGACATTCCTAAGCCACACTCGTTTCATATTTTACAATACTAATAAAAATACAGGATTATATGTATTTCTTAATCGCAATGCATCAGTTAAAAATACAGTTCCAGAAATCTATAAAAATATTATACCAACTAATAACAAATAGCAAAAAGTTAGTGTATTTACAATCAGTATAATATAAACAATATTCAGTAATAGAGTTTTTACATAAATAAAGTAGGTTTTGTCTCACATAAATATGCATTAAAGTGTAAACGTACCTATAGACCAGTATTGTGTACAGAGAGATTGAAATAACGTAATCCCATTGGGCAAAGCTCGGTAGCCTGTGCCATGTGATTGGCAATAAAACTTAATTATTCCGTCACACTTTTTTACGCTCTCTAAGACGAACGTGTTTACATGTAGTCATACCGTGTGTTACGGAGATAGTCGCTTATTTTATATAATAACACAAATATATCACACTTTTTTCTATAAACACATCAATTTGGATCTATCGGCGTTACTTAAGATAGATAGTATTCGTTTTTTATATAACAACTCTCATTAAAACTACGTGGTGGCAAACATCTATGCTGTAACTTTATACGCTTGTAAACAACACATCTCTACAAGAGCCACAGCAACGTGATTTTAATTACGTTATCAATAGAGTACTATATTGGATAAACGAAGGAAAAGTAACCAAACAAATTGTTGGTTTCAATTTATGACGAGTTTCATACTGAAAAAACACCAAACCCTGATGTGAAAATAAAGTATTTGGCATAAAATTTTGATAATGTCTAAAACATTCAATGTATTGAGTCATGAAATACAAAAGTCGTGATTTTCTTCGTAAGGCAAAATGCTGAAAGTTCAGGAAGTTATTGATAAATTGTTCCTCCCGATTCTTTGTTAAAGATCTGCTAATGCTATAACACCTATCTTCACTGGTATAGTATGTTGAAATGTATTTTAAACTGGCACCATGCATCAGCCCGGCATGGCTAGGTGGTTAGGGGGCGCTCGACTCGCAATCTGCGGGTCCCGAGTTCGAATCCCAGTCACGCTAAATCAAGCTCACCCTTTCAGCCGTGGGGGCGTTATAATATGACGGTCAATCCCACTATTCGTTGGTAAAAAAGTAGCCCAAGAGTTGGCGGTGGGTGTTGATGACTAGCTGCTTTCCCTCTAGTCTTACACTGCTAAATTAGGGACGGCTAGCGCAGATAGATAGCCCTCGTGTAGGTTTGCGCGAAATTCAAAACAAACAAACCAACCATGCATCATTCCATATTAACGCTGTTAAACTGTTAACCATTTGTTCGAGATCCCGCTAAAAGAGTCGGATCTTTTTATTTTGTATGCTTGCTACTCTGTTTTCTCCTTGTTATAAGCCTTCAATCATTTATCAAGACTCTCATCTCATTGTGCCATTAGTGCACGAGCCTGACTAATCTGTCTTGTGTCTCCGTTTGTTTGATCTCTAAGAAACTAGTTTATTGCGCATATGTTATTCTTTCAAATAACTCCAGTCTCGCACCAAATACTGCTTTATTATTTTTATTCCTTATATGTTGCCCTTGCATTTACTCCCCTCTGTAGTGGGGCGCAACGGGTCAGTTTTGAGACAGCAATCTGACACTCGGGCTCGTCAATTTAACATGCGTTAGTTTGAGCAATCAGTGATAAGGCAGTAAGAAGAACCGACGCTATCGCTAACAATTAATTCTCCCAGCCTTCCGTAGAGTTTAGGTTGCTAAGGGTAGCACTGTAATGAGAAACTTCAACACTCTCTTTCCGAAACAATGGCTGTTCTTGACTCCAGAGATTATATATTGGCGCCAACAAACCTTCTGAGTGGGCCTGAAACGGTTAAAGCTATGTCAAAGGGCAAATACGAAAAACTAACAAATAAACTTATAGTTTACATGTGGACATTCAGTCCAATAAAGTAGACATTGAAACCACTTATGGGTTTAAAGAAAGGATTCGTGTACATACAGCTAATAGTGATGCTTAGAACATAAGAATAAAATAAATATTGGAATCTTACAGGCATTACATATAAAAACATGGCAACGTCACATGGCATTAAAACAAATAATTGAAAACTTATAAACTTGAACTCTTCCTACTACTTATTTGCAGATACGTATATATATGTACTTGAAAAGTGACTAAAATAAAAGTTACAGTCCACCAAAGTAACCTACTTCAAAGCGAAACAGTTCTTGTTCAAGAATTGATGATATAAATAGCTTTTCGATCATTATCATGTCCATCATATACAATTGATGATATAAATAGCTTTTCGATCATTATCATGTCCATCATATACAATTGATGATATAAATAGTGTCTCGACCATTATTATGTTCAACATATCCAATTGATGATATAAATAGCATCTCGACCATTATTATATCCATCATATCCAATTGATGATATAAGTAGTGTCTCGACCATTATTATGTTCAACATATCCAATTGATGATATAAATAGCATCTCGACCATTATTATATCCATCATATCCAATTGATGATATAAGTAGTGTCTCGACCATTATTATGTTCATCATATCCAATTGATGATATATATATATCATCTCGACCACTATTATATCCATCATATCCAATTGATGATATATATATATCATCTCGACCACTATTATATCCATCATATCCAGTTGATGACATATATAGTTCAAAAAACAAATAACTTCATTTTCTTTTTACATTACATTCAAGTTTATTTTATATCAGAAACAGTTTTAATACCAGCAATCTTAACCGTTGTCGAATGACAGTTAAAATTCAGCTGATTTAGTTACACTCCTCAAAAGTAAAGTCGGGAACGATTTTCACTTAGAGTTCCATAAACTTTATTTGCAAACGGTAAGCCAAATCACCTAAGTTTAATTACAAAATAGTTTTTGTCCTACGTTTTGGTTGATAATTTGCTACCAGCTTCGGAGAAGTCGTGCTAAGAAGCAGGAGCCAGGCATGTATACTGTCCACTCATCCAGGTTCTCATCCTTACGGGTACTGATGCAGCTAACTATTTGGATGTATTACAGAGTGTGTATTCGGTGTATTGTTCTTATTATTTCCCAAATTCTGTGGAATCCATATTGACATGTAAAGGTATATATATATTTTGCTCTCAAGTGGATCTTTTTTCTGGTTTGATCTACACAAACTGGAATCATATTATATTGTACATTTTAAAGACTGTTGAATTGTCTTCCTAGAAACATTTGAAATAAGAGACTGTGTCTATATGTCTATAATTTTCTTCCTGTTTATTCTTCTGTTTCCTCTTCTTTATTTTCTTCTTTTCGAGCATTCAGAGCATTCAATGTCATGAAGAACTGTGGTTGTGTGATTGGATTTTTTCTTAGTATATTTAGTATTATAATATCGTTAATTCTGGTAGATAGGCAGTCCATGACGCCCATCTTTATAGCTTTAGGGCGAACTTATCTATAATATTAAGCGTTTCTATGTATTCCTCTGTGGTGAACAGTATATGTTAAACCATATATTTATGGTCTACCAAAAATCCACAATCAAGGCTAATTTTTAGGCGCGTAGTTATTTGTAGGAATTGAATCTATCACCTCATAATTCGTTCCATTTTGTAAATATTACAAAAAATACATTAGACTCACAGGATAAGATGAACATTTGCGATGTTTCCAATCTATTCACTAAATGTTCTGTTAACAGGACATTAACATCACCAGATGCTCGAAATCACAAAACTCTGAAAGATCGTATTCATTTGACCAATTCCACAAAAATAGAACTTACAACTTTCCAAATCAACATAACCTTTTTTCCCCCCACGCATGAGGAAGAATACTGTCAGAAAGATGAAAGCCTAGCTATGGGCTCAGCCCTTATTACAAGTACTCTGTAACTTCTATATGCAACATTTGGTAGATAACACTCTTAAAACAAGCCATTCTAAGACCCAGAATTTGACAAAGACTGAAGACAGATCAGTCTTCTGTGGAAATGTGTAGCACGTTATCCACATAAAATAATTTTAGTTATGTTTATAAATCGTTGCTTATCAATTTACTATTGGACAATAATTTCATCATGAGTTCATAATCTTAATGAAAATAGAGAAAAATAACAGACTTTCCTTCCTAGACGTGATAATCTCAAAAATATAATTAATATATATCACAAGTTTACAGAAAATCTACAGCTTCTGGTAAGCAAAATAATTTCTTAAATGTTCCATTAATAAGTGTACATAAGTCGAACTTCAAAAAGCTCCCATCTCTATAATCTCCAAACTTAATCTTTCAAAAAAGTTGGTTATTATTGTGTTTCCACTTATTATAGGACATGTTGTTAAATTTAAAGCAACATTAAAAATTAAATGAACGTATATACTTACAAGTCTATTTAAAGTTTACTTTCAAACCACTTAGTTGATTGTTTACAAATCTGCGGATCCACATTATGGTTTGGAAAAGATTTGTCTTTGTACGCCAAAGAAAAGAGCCTAGTGTGTAGAATTTAAAACATCTCCCACTCTGAAAGTCACATATAAACAATTTGTAACACCATTATAAGCCTTAGAAATTCAGAATTCTTGAAAGTCTTGTAATAGCTCACCAAAAACCACGTTTGAAACCACAAGGCCCAGCTGTTCCACTATATTTGTACAATTATAATGTTGTCGTTTGGACTGTTTCGTTTTGGTGATATCTTTTATTTGATTGAAACACTTAGAAGTAAGTATTTGAAGTCAGAGTGTAACAATGTATTTAATAAATTCTGATAATTAAATATTCCTGCTGTTTTGTTTGTTTGTTTCATAACAGTAATCAAGATTAATTAATTTACAGTTGAATCCTCGAAAATCATTGTCCATCTAGTCCATCATAACACATCTTCTGTATCCATCTAGTCCATCATAACACACCTTCTATGTCCATCTAGTCCATCATAACACATCTTCTGTGTCCATCTAGTCTATCATAATACATCTTCTATGTCCATCTAGTCCATCATAACACATCTTCTGTGTCCATCTAGTCAATCATAACACATCTTCTGTGTCCATCTAGTCTATCATAACACATCTTCTATGTCCATCTAGTCCATCATAACACATCATCTATGTCCATCTAGTCCATCGTAACACATCTTCTGTGTCCATCTAGTCTATCATAACACATCTTCTGTGTCCATCTAGCCCATCATGACACATCTTCTGTGTCCATCTAATCTATCATAACACATCTTCTGTGTCCATCATAACACATCTTCTTTATTTTGTGTGATATACATCAATAAACAAATCGTCCTTGTTCTTTTTTGTTGCCTTTCAGATCAAAGAAGGAAACGTTGTCCTTTTCTAAAGTCTAGACACATGCAATCATGATGACATTTTTTCGGTCCTTATATGATATTTTTGGCCAACTCTAACCAGTAACTGTTTTCTAATAAACACATCCATTCAATTGTATTTAATATTAACAAACAAGATTACTTCAGTCCAGGGAGAATTTGCCTTTCTATCCCATAGCAATTTTAAATGTTAATAGAAAAGTTTCTTTTAATGAATATTTTCTTACTGGCTTTTTCCATGGTCCACTCAGTTTAATGAACATTTTCTCCACGGTCTAGTTAGACCCATAAAGATTATCTTTATTTTGTATTCAGACTAATGAACTGTGTTTTTTTCCATGGACTGATAAAAAAAAATGAAGATTTTCTCTATACTCTAAACGGAAAAATGAAGATTTTCTCTATACCCTAAACGGAAAAATGAAGATTTTCTCTATACTATAAACGGAAAAATGAAGATTTTCTCTATACCCTAAACGAAAAAATGAAGATTTTCTCTATACCCTAAACGGAAAAATGAAGATTATTTCTATGTTCTAGGCAGATTAATGAAATGTTTCAACTTGGTCTGCTATAGACTTAATGAAGGCTATTTCTTAGGTCTATTTTAACCCGTGTCAGTTAATTTAACAACACATAATATATTTTTCTACTTAGTAAAGCTAATCTAATAAAGTAAAGCGTCTGGTTTAATACAGCTAATTCAAATCAAAGGCATAAATAAGCCAACTAGGAAAAATTGTTATTCTAATGGCCTAACGAGATATTACCGATATCCTAGTGAATATTTTCAAATTTACATGATAATTATCAACCAGAAAAGGCAATGGAACTTGGTTAAGGTCTTCTGAATGTTTTATAAAAGAAAGGACGTTTTATTATTTAGTATTATTCGGCTAATAAAATACGTTTATCAGCACCAGTTTATTTCTTATCCTAATTTCATCAATAAATAACTTGGGATACTTTAATCTAGCAAGTTGCAAAATGTTATTTGTAAGCAGTTTATCTGTCGTATCAGAAACGAATAATTATTTGAAACTTGAATACAAAAAAATTAAAACCGCAAGGCTCACTGTTATCATTAATTGTTCGTCTGTGGCATCAGGAACCATAAGTTCTTAAAAATAATTCTACGATCATAAGATTAACTCTATTGTTTATAGTACTGATATTAAACCCCTCAGATGCCCCCTCATACATTTTCAAAGGGGAAAAACCGAAATAAAAGGAACTACTTTAAGATAACACCCGTTACTTAAATCAAGTGCATTTTATCCACTCATTATTATTGAAATATTTCAAATTGCAATCAAATGTATTTTGACTCATATATTGTTTGTTAGATTAACGCAATGTCCCCCCAGGTGCACAGCGGTACGTCTGCGGACTTACAACGTTAGAAACCGGGTCAAATTGACCGACCTCGTAGCGAGAGTCTCTAACAGTCTGTGATAATTATAAGGAACTACTTTAAGATAACACCCGTTACTTAAATCAAGTGCATTTTATCCACTCCTTATTATTGAAATATTTCAAATTGCAATCAAATGTATTTTGACTCATATATTGTTTATTAGATTAACGCAATGTCCCCCCAGGTGGACAGCGGTATGTCTGCGGACTTACAACGTTAGAAACCGGGTTTCAATACC
>NW_013667717.1:164835-165683 GCF_000517525.1 Limulus polyphemus
ATATATATATATATAAACAGCAAAGTATTTTGGTTGGTGTTGTTTGAAGTAGCCCAAGAGTTGGCGGTGGGTGGTGATGACTAGCTGCCTTCTCTCTAGTCTTACACTGCTAAATTAGGGACGGCTAGAGCAGATAGCCCTCGTGTAGGTTTGCGCGAAATTCAAAAACAAACAAACATGTAAATTCAACATATATATTGATGTAAAAAAAAAGACAAATCTGCTAATAAATTAGTTCTTGTTTCCGCTAATATTTTTATTCAGAATATTACAGTTTACAGATATCTATTCAAGCCTTTAGTCGCCATGGCCATATTATCTAATCACGTTATTTTATCTTTATCGTCATTCATAGGAAATCTCTTATCCAATCAGTCTCATCTGTTTACTGTTGTTCTTTTACATCACAATTCTGTTAGCCAATGAGCGTTTTTCATTTACTTCTGCACTTATTCTTTATATCAAAATATCAAGATTCAATGTTTCTTTGTTTCTGCTCTTATTCTCATTTTAACAAATATTGGTGTATAACAATATACCTTATTTTAGCAGTTGTAATAAATACGATCACTGTTTTGAAATGTCTTTATAAATCCTAATGATTTTCTCTGTGCTTTCTCACGGAACGATAGTTTGTCATATGGACCGTCAAAATTTTCACGGGATTAAATTATTTGACTTTATTTCTTCACCACAAGCTTTCAAGAGTTTATAATTTGTCGGCTACCATCTATTTTTCATCGGATCTTGTGTAAAATTGTTGTTTAATATACTTGAAGAACCTTATACACTGTTGAAACGTTAGCACATATTTAAAAATAAATGGATTCGTTATGAAATATTTACAG
>NW_013667717.1:166621-167899 GCF_000517525.1 Limulus polyphemus
AAGGTAATAGCTTTTGGTCATTAAGATAATAGCCACTGTTCTATAAGATAATGGCCACTGGTCATTAAGATAATAGCCACTGTTCTATAAGATAATGGCCACTGATCATTAAGATAATAGCCACTGTTCTATAAGATAATAGCTACTGGTCATTAAAATAATAGCCACTGTTCTATAAGATAATAGCTACTGGTCATTAAAATAATAGCCACTGTTCTATAAGACAATAGCCACTGTTTTATTTGCTATTGTCTTATAAAAAGTGATTGAATAAACTTTTCTTTTCAACTTCAAATTCCTGAAATTGTAATACATTGAGTTTTCATATGGAATTTCATACATTTTAATTTATTAACTATTGATGCAGGTGTAATGTCTGAATTTTGATATTTCGAAGAATACCAACAACAACAACAAATCAGCTTATCAAGAAGTCCAATAAGCTTTTTGTTAAATCGTGATAAAATACACTCTATATTCAGTAAAACAATCGTGAGAAGAAAATATAAAAAAGGAAAACCTCATTATTTTATTCAATATTTATTATTTTATTTTACTAATACAGGAACTATTTAGAGAAATTTAAGCAGTTATTTACACTATATGTTATATAAGCAAGTAATTAGGTGGTTCAAAACATACGTCTGTATACCAATTAATTAACATTCTTTAAATGTTATATATACATATATTTTCATATATATTGAAAACGCCTTCAGGTTTTTATTGCCTCATGTTTTTCGTGGGATGATGACCTGAGAGGAAGCTATCATTTATGAGCTATTGCATCTCCTATTGGTAAAATTCGGCTTTACAGGTTGCTTATAGTTTTGAACGATTCTTCAAAAAAAAGATCGGTGATTTTCCCGCATGTTTTTTTTAATATGTTAATGAAATCATGATATTTCGTTTTCGAATTGAATTCTACAGTTCGTATTGATCCATTTTTGAGATCTTATTAGTCAAGCATTTTCAACAAAAAAATTAAGTTTTCTAAGTTTAACAATTGAACCTACACAGAAATAATTTAATTGCTTATTGAATCGATATATTTCTGATTTCCACCACTTTAGTTCAAGAGTCAAATGCCTTACTTAAATGTACTTAGAGAACAGTTAATATAAGCCAAATGCCTTACTTAAATGTACTTGGAGAACATTTATTAGGAGCCAAATGCCTTATTTAAATGTACTTGGAGAACAGTTAATAGGAGCCAAATGCCTTACTTAAATGTATTTGGAGAACAGTTAATAGGAGCCAAATGCCTTACTTAAATGT
>NW_013667717.1:168831-171736 GCF_000517525.1 Limulus polyphemus
TGTTGACAATTTTAACATAAAATGACACTTCACTTCTCGTTTTACTGAACTGCAAAGCTGCGCAGTTCTCACGCAAGGTTCGAACCCTGATTTTAGAGTTATAAGCCCTTTAGTTTACCGTTGATACTTCGGTGGGAGTCAACAAAGGACAAATGTGGCCCAGTTATGTATATACAATACAGTGATATCAATTAACTATTGGTTACACCATGCTTTTAGGAGGATATCATTCTGAAGGATATGCATAATATGTCAAATATTCCAAACATTTGTGAACCCAAACAGTAGATAACATTTTTACTTTACAATAACAAAAAGCTAAATAACTTAGGGCTTAGTGAAGAATTCAATTTTCATGTATTGAATCTTATATGTTGTGCTTAAACCTGAATATATATTAGGTTAAGGTAGGGACTGCTCTTGGAAAACGAAAATTACTTTCTATTTTAGAGGAAGTTTCTCTGTTTTTGTTTTTGTTTTTTGTGTGTGTTTTTTCATAGATGACTATTTTTGTTCAAAGTTTACTCTGATGAACTAATTTTAAAACCAACTCCAGATTATATCAAGGAAAGAACAGTACAACAATACTACATTTTAGTAAACAATATTAACTTATAGAAGCAAGGCCTAGCTCTTTGAACGTGATGAATAACTTTGTTTTTAGTCTTATGTATTTGTTTCCTCGTGAAACGCTACATCATGGACTATCTACAACTCTGTCCGCCGCAGAGACACGAGTCCCGGATCTTAGCATTGTAAATCTGTAAACCGAACTATTTAAAACAAAAAAATTAAAAGTGTCGCTTCCGATAGTCGTCAGAATAAAACAAATATCATATTAAACACGTGTTTTAGGCATTGTTAACTATCAATTCATTGTTTGTTTGCTCTAGACAAGAGTAGTTCGTCAGAAAAGAAAATTCAGACAACATTCTACCTTGGAGATGACTAGAAAAAATTATAAGTATTTTTTCTATCATGATCAACTAAATGTTTTCCTAGAAACATATTAAGCACTTGTATTGATTTATTTGGGAACTTTTACCATTAAATACAGTAAGGTACACAGATAAAATAAACAACAAAATAACCAAATAATTAATTTTCGAAAACGAGAGCGTTTAGTATTTTAATTTCACTTCGTCTTAGAAACCATTAATCTCAACTTTTGTTATTGATTTATAAGCTTCTGACCTTAGTTCTTCAGTTTTAAAAAAATGACAGTTTAATCCCGATAATTTGACACTATTTATCTACTCAGTTGCTACATAGATCTATCTGTTCGGTACAATTAAACTGTGTAATACTTTGTCCCAGATTTTCCTGACCAATGAAATTAATAGTTTTTTTATTTGATTTGACTGGTTTTAGCCAATGAAAATAGTTTTCTTATTTGATTTGACTGGTTTTAGTCAATGAAAATAGTTTTCTTATTTGATTTGACTGGTTTTTAGCGTTGCAACAACAAAAAATAAATAAACTTCGAAAAAGGAAATGATTAATGCTACTAATCCGGAAAGGAACAAAAACAGGGAAATATTTAGCGTCGCTATGATTTGTGCTAAGTGGGAATTTAAATTTTAAATAAAGAGCTTACAGATCTATCTGTTTAAAATTATGACATTTTTTTTATACTAAAATTTTTGTGTTATCTTACGTCACATCACATTTGTAACAGTTGCTTCATGTGTCTTTCGTACCTTTTCCAAAATTTGGTTGAAATTAAATTCGATTTGCTAAACACGTGTTCTGCAGTGCTTTATACGAGCTTACATTCTATATGATGTAATAAAAACGAATTATTATCTAACAAAGGTATCTGGTGTTTTGCGTTATCACGATCGTATATATATATATATAATTAATTCTCCAATATTTTATGGTAACGATTTTTAGTTGTCGAACTTAGAAAGTTTTTTTTTGGAGACTTTATCGATCACTAGCAATATAATTAATGATAATTAGATTTTTCTTTCAAAAATGCTGGAAATGAGTATAATAATTTAGCAGCAACAAGACAAGTTATATTTCGTTAATTCTTTTTCCAGTTTCACTAATTCTTGGAGTCAATTCGATCTAATTAAATGCAAGCAAGACGCTATAAACACATTGAAAAAATGAAATGAGAATGTAAACAAGACTAAAATCTGAAAACTGCGAATTTTATGTTGTTTCTCCAGTAATGGAACAACTACGAAATGTTCTAATGAAGCTAGAAACAACACCAGTAGAACGGTAACAACTTGAAGCCTACTGAGACCATTTTACAACGCTTACAATACACGTTTATTCAACAGTATATAATAATTGTTGTGTCTCAATTTATTTATTTTTTCTTTCACTGGATGCCATATTTGGTCTCGAAATATGATGCATTTGACGCCGAAGAGTTCAGACTTGCCATAGTTTGGAGACCACCACTAGGTGGCGATATTGTTGAGGGCAATGGCATAATGGTGTAATTGGGCTTCCTGTCGCTTGGCCCTCCTTGAAACCTGACACCTATAAAAATGAACAAGATTTAATTATATACACTTACAAAATTATAGCAGAAAATTTTTCGTTTTTAATTTTTCTCAAATATAAAACAAAAAACAACCTTCTTACAAACGATTTCTAAAACTGTGTTGTTAAACAACCTTCTTGCACACGATTTCTAAAACTGTGTTGTTAAACAACCTTCTTACAAATGATTTCTAAAACTGTTGTTAAACAGCCTTCTTGCAAATGATTTCTAAAACTGTGTTGTTAAACAACCTTCTTGCACACGATTTCTAAAACTGTGGTGTTAAACAACCTTCTTACAAATGATTTCTAAAACTGTGTTGTTAAACAACCTTCTTACAAATGATTTCTAAAACTGTTGTTAAACAGCCTTCTTGCAAATGATTTCTAAAACTGTGTT
>NW_013667717.1:172219-176595 GCF_000517525.1 Limulus polyphemus
CAAACAAGCATCAACATATAAATATTTAAGCACTCCAAGATTATTTCCCCTACCGGATAGAGCGATAATTTATTTCAGCTTTTTATATAGCGTTTTTCTCTGCATTTTCCAGTTACAATGTGACAGCTGCAAGTGAAGGGTTAAAAATTATAATTCTTTTTTCTTGGTGGGAACCAAGAACGATTTTATTTTTGTGCGTGTGCATGGGGGAGGGGGAGCATGTTCGTGTGGGTCCTTATCAGCCTACGGGGCTCCGCCAGTGTTGTTTCAAAATCTTATCCAGTTAATGAACATTTAAAAGTTGTGGTATTTCTTTGGTAATTAAACTCTCTAGATGGTCTTAAAGATATTAAACAGAATATCTTGATATTTTATTGACGATATTAATAATTTTAAACCAGGTATGGATCGTAGCATTTTTTGACCTACTGAATAAGAAGAAATCCACCTTTAGCTCATTCAGCATGTTCTGTTAAGAGTTCTTTATTTACGAGTGTATAGTCATTCAGATATCTCACATAAGGGTCCTAAGGGTAGCACCAGGTGATTACACTCAAACTGTTCACCTCTTTGTCTGTATATTTATAGTCGGTTATCATTAACCAATTGTCAAGTTTCCACTCAGCTGCTTGTATATTTATAGTCGGTCATCATTAACCATTGTCAAGTTTCCACTCAGCTGCCTGTATATTCATAGTCGGTCATCATTAGCCAAATGTCAAATTTCCACTCACTGCTCTCCGGATTTATACTAAGCAAAATGGTGCCGAGCGTATTTAAATGCCATGTATGGCTTATGGATACGAGCCTTTTTAAAATATCCACATTTATATAGCTTACGATGCTCTAACACAAATATGAATGACTTCTGTACCAGTCTGTCATATCCCAGCCGGCCTCATGAGCCCTGATATTGGGAGAGGCCTTGCAGGCACTGAATATAGCAGATATAGTGCGGCGTGTAGTCTTGTTGTAGAATCAAGTTCTGATGACATGCATTATTACACAACTTAGAAAACATTTATATTGATATAAGCTATAACTCATTGGGATATTCCCTAACTTTCTGGGTAATTCCTATCTTCACCCAAGGACTCAACAGAATTTTTTGTTTGTCAAAATGTGGTATTATGATTACTATATGATTAGTACAATCATATAAAAAAACAACAAAAAAGCTGTGTTGTTAAACAACCTTCTTGCAAATGATTTCCAAAACTGTGTTGCTAACTGTCATCTTTTTTAAAGAGTTTAAAGTATATTTTGGGAAAATATTTTAATAAATATTATCCAATATTACTTCAGCTTATAACTTTGTATGTATGTATGTGCCACATTATAGCTCAGCGGTAAGTCTGAGAGCTAGTACCGCTAAAAATCAGGTTTATAACCGCGGTGAACAGACCACAAATTGCACATTATGTAGCTTTGTGCTTAACAACGAACAAATACACGAAATTATCTCTGTATTTTTGTCCAGCTAACTCCTCCTACGCATCCACCTCACCCCCAGTGGCACAGCGTTAAATCTGCCGACTTATAATGCTAGAAACCGGATTTCGATACTCGTTGGGGACACAGCACAGATAGTCCATTGTGTAGCTTTGTACTGAACTACAAACAAAAAAACACCTTCCATACAATTTTGGAGCTAGCAGGACCAAAGTTAGCAGACGGACTCCGGGTACGCTAGGGTGTGTCCTAATCTATATAGCGTAGTCCCTTTGTTATGCAGGTTAAAACATCGCCCCCCCCCGAAGGTCACGTCGCTGAACA
Organism: Limulus polyphemus; assembly: GCF_000517525.1. Classification (NCBI taxonomy): domain Eukaryota; kingdom Metazoa; phylum Arthropoda; class Merostomata; order Xiphosura; family Limulidae; genus Limulus; species Limulus polyphemus. Next base: position 173,996 of record NW_013667717.1, read on the forward strand.
TAAATATGGAAACGAATATAGTGTTCTGGTCCCCTGGGAATCCCGGGACCGCCATGTTTGAAACTGTGTTCATACTCTTGCTCTCAAGCAAGCGAGATCCAATTTGCGCTCGTACTCAGGTATCACGGGCGAAAGTCCTAACCGGTTTCTTTTCGAGTACGGACTTATTTCTTGAGTTAGCTATAAAAGTAGCTGGGGAGGGGGGGGGGTAACGAAGGTACTTTACCGATACATTGAGTCCTCTGTGAATCATGAGGCACACTTTGAATGAAGCCTTCAGCGAAGCTCGGATGTTTTATGTTAGTTAGCACCAACTAAACTAAATAAACAGTTATGTCAGTTACGCCTTCTTTAAACCATTGTACTCAATAACAACCATTAAATTGTATTATGATATTATGTACTTCTTGTCTGTCTATTGTATAGATCCTGCAATTGGGGGGGGGGGCGGTAAGCTTACGGATGTACAACGCTAAAAACCTAAAGACCAATACTAGCTGTAGAAATAACGCAAATATCCCAGTGTGTGTGGCTTTACGCTACAATAAATAAAATTATATAAAATTATCTTCATTGCATATAAATTCCTTTTAACATCTGGTTTACATGGACAGCCGACGTTTTCTGATGAGCAGTTATAAGTAATTATGTACTTTAAATCAGTTTGTTATATAGAATTAGATTAATTCATTTATATGTTCTAATTGTAATCTATACTGTTAGATTACTTCCGCTTAGAAGTTAGTAATAATTGCACAAGGAAACTACAGTTTCAGCTAATTGTTTAATAGTTCAGTGCCATTATTTTACTGAAGTAATAAGTGTTAGATAAGATTTTGAAACCTTTTCGTCAGAAAAGGGATATTGAAAAGATCTTTCAGTTTCTTGGAAGTATTATTATTGAAAAACAGAGTGTTTTCCTCATTAACTCTGTCCGTACCTGGCCTGGTAACTGGCATGCCAAACTGACTGTCTGAGGGTCCATGATTCGTGTCTCTTTGCCGCCAAATCGCGTTCCTCACTTTACGGCCATGGGCTCGTTATAAGAATGATCGTGAGATCTATACTGTATTAGAGTAATTCAATATTTGACGGTGGGAGCTGTTGACTGGCTGCCTTTCCTCTAATATATCAGTTAATAATTAGGGCCAGCTAGTGCAGATATTCCTCGAATACCACTTTGTATATATCCGTAAATATTATTATATCATGAAAATTCATGCGGGTTATTGAAGAGTACCATCTCAGTCTGTGAATAACCTATATAAATATCTTGAATTATTACAAATTAAAAGTAACTTGGTAATATATATATATATGTGTGTGTGTGTGTGTGTGTGTGATATTACCTAAGCTCAATAACAAAGAAAGAAATTGCTTAAAAAGGCAATCTATTGAACTTGTTTGTTTGTTTGTTTTGAATTTCGCGCAAAGCTACACGAGGACTATCTTCGCAACCCGTCTCTAAGTTAGCAGTGAAAGACTAGAGAGAGGGCAGCTTGTCATCACCACCCACCTCCCACTCTTGGGCCACTCTTTTACCAACGAATAGTGGGATTGACCGTCACATTACAACACCCTTACGACTGAAAGAGCGAGCATGTTTGGTGTGACGGGAATTCGGACCCGCAGATTGCGAGTCTAGCGCCCTAACCACCTGGCCAATCTATTCAATGACCATCAAGAGTACCTCAGTGAGAGTTACCACATATGGTTGGAATCACCTGACTCTACTGAAGGTAGGAGATTCTCTTCTAGATCCTGCTCTACGCAATATTGTTCTGAGTAAACTGAAGCAACTTGCCAAAAGGTGTAGTTGTGGAAGTGTTATTTCTCCGACACTGAGCAGCTGTAAGGCAAAACACGTGTTTCTTGAAGTGCGGAATGGTTCGTACAGTACGTTTCCCAGGGCGTCGGGAAGATCTAAGAAATGCGAAGAGAAACGAAAATCTCAAAACGTGGTTAGGGCCACACACACGTTGCAATGTCTCTTTTCAACGATAACACACATTCATAGTCCCTCTATTACTCGTCGGTCCCGGTACAACGGGTAACGCGTGGCCAATAAAATAGCGGCGGGAGATCCTGAAGACAACGACCGTGTCTTGTCGGTATCTGACTGAAATGCATTAAATTCACAGTTAAGAGCAGAAGAAATCCAAAACCAAAACAATTCGTTGAAGTTTGAGAAGAGCCGTCCTGGTCTTCACAAAATAAAACATGTGACAGCCCCGACTACACCACGTGGTTAAGTCATGTTCGTTCTTAAGACTTTTCCTCAGATTCTAACATTGACTCCTGTTTGTTTAGTGATAATGCACTGCCTGGTTGCTATGGTAGAAGGGAGATATGGTCTTTTATGGGATATCTTCTTGTTACCAGTAGTTACTGAAGACCTGCCATGATTGTTGAAGGCGTTTGGAAGATAACGAATAAGGCACATTTGTCTTACACGCTCATTCATTAGTTTCTCAAATACCTTATTGTACCAGTATGAAACTTAATATACAAGTGTTTGGGGTATTTCCAAAAGTAATGTTACATGTTAGAAATCATTTGCAAGAAGGCTGTTTAACAACAGTTTTAGAAATCATTTGTAA
>NW_013667717.1:177581-189627 GCF_000517525.1 Limulus polyphemus
GTGTAACTTTGCGCGAAATTCAAAAAACAAACAAACAAACTATCAAATAACTATATCATGGTGATCTATCTTTGCGTAATGTTGTTGTTTGTACATAAACATTATTACGGACCATAAAAAAAAGAACGCTACCAACTGCATCCCTACAACACTAAATCTGCAATTCAAAAAAACTAGTTTGTTTACTCGGAGTATGTCAACTGCAGTTTTAGGCTGGGAAGAAAATGTAACAGATCATTTACGAAACGTTCTTTCCGTAGACCTTAATTCAAGTCGAGGCACAGTTCCTACTCCAAAATAATAATAATAATAATTCAGAATGAGGGATCCAAAAGGAAATAGGAAAGGTCACGTAAAAAGAGTGGGAATAAGGCGGCAAAAATCAGTCTTTAGAAATTTTAGGAGAATCCCACAGGGAACTCATATTCCAAAATGTATCCTAGCTAAACGAACACTCTTATTTTCAATTGGCTGTCGACATGTCATAATTGGTTAAAACCACGCTTCATCAAGTTGAGCAGTGATTAGTCACCCGAGAAGCGAGGTTCGAACGCACAATCATACATCAGAAACACACTTCCCTTCCCGCCCACATTTTAATTTTTTTTTATGCGGTTGTTTGGATTTACAAACACGAGTTGGGTTTAAGATTGGTCTAATCATTGTGTTTCACTTGTCATGCGTGCCTGGTAATTAGAAGTGACAGGCATAAAATGATAATTATTATATCGGAGTTCTCTATAAAAGTTCCTCGGCTGCAGTTCTTTTAGTAAAAAAAATTGATTAAACAGTTTATATATTTTGTTAATATATGACGGGCCGGCATGGCCAGGTGGTTAAGGCGCTTGACTCGCAATCTGAGGGTCGCGGGTTCGAACCCCCGTCACACCAAACATGCTCGTCCTTTCAAAGAGGGAAGGCTGTCAAGTGGGTTGCATCTTTGACGTAAGAAACAGCTTTAGAAACGATGGCAAGCAAGGACTATGGGAATAATAATAAGAAATATATGATGTTCTCAATAAAACTATACAGAAATCTGTAAAGCAATCTAACACGTCTGTCAAAATGTAGAATTACAACAAGTATAGGTTTAGAATAACAACCACTAAAGCAACTACACAATTACGAAAATCCTGCTCATAGTTTCTTATATACCTTGTTTTTTTCACCTTGGAAATAGCTTGAACTTTTAAACACGTACCTTTAATTAACACGCACTTATATTTTGTCTGCAAATACTTTGAAATATATATTGTTTATAATGCTATTCAGGCTCCACTTGACACGGTGAAGGGAGAGCTTAACTCTTCTATAAGATAGTTAATATTTTAATAGTTGTACAAAATAAAGAGGAATGTGCTTATAAATGAAATTTTCAAGCAGTATTCCATTGTGAAAGTTCCTGACACAGAAATATCTAAAAAAATGCTAGTTATTTGTATGAATCGTAAACCTAAATAGGTTTTATGGGTTTCACGAACACAATGAGCTGTTAATTTACCAACAACAACAATTCGTAATATTTAAATCAGAGTTTGCCTCCTAGGATCCTCCGGTGGCTCGTTGTTAAGTCTGAAGATTTATAACACTATAAATTCGGATTTCGATACCCGCAGTGGACATGGCACAGATAGCTCGCTGTGTAGCTTTTTGCTTAACAACAAATAAACGAAAAACTTCCTTCCTAGGATTGGTTTAGGATCGAAACACGTAGGTTTGTTTCTCAGGTCTGAATAAACGATGAACAGGTTTTAACGAAACTTTAAACAAATGACTGTATTAATATGGAAAATTACTAAAATAACTACGTAAGTCAAACCTTGAAATCAACTTATGCATCTCTTGCTTTAATAAGAATTAAAATAGACCATTCAATTCATAACAGATATTGGAATATGGTTTGTTCATGATATTGTATTCGAAATGCGAACAAAGAATTAGTGAGACGATAATTCGTTGATTTTATTTACATGATGGTTATAATAGTGCTGTTATTTTTCTAAAGATACACTTGCATTTTTGCCAACGTCAAGTTAATCTCTGAAGAGAAATATTTTCTAATTTTCCAACTAATTGATATTTTATCTTCCTCCTGGAAGAAATATCGGTTGACTTTCCGGTAAGTCAACATTTTTACTAAGTTTGAAGTAGTGTGCTAACCTGCAAATAGTGTGCTAACCTGCAAATAATGTGCTAACCTGCAAATGAGAAAAAAAAATATTTTCTAGCTTTATGATTAACCACCATTGCTACCATGCCTGAGAAAGTGTGTAAACATAGGAACCCAATATTGGTGTTTGAACATACTTTTAACAATAACGCACCCAAGATTCTGAGAGGCTAGGAACACAAACCCGATTAGGGTTCATCGACCCTGAAAACGTATCGTAGGTCCTCATTATTCTTAGTAGGGGCTACACTATATAGTTAAGAGCTCCCATAGTACGCCTAGCAAGTTGCGTCTTTCTAGCTCATTACCATCCACCATCAGCTCTTAGGCTACTCTTTTACCAATATTGGGATTAACCGTCACATTATCACGCCCCCACTGGCATACAATAGTTCAAGCTGAATTACTCACTAACTAGCAGCACCAAACTTGACATTCGTGCTCAGATACCGTAGAAGGGTTCTCTCCCGGGTTTTAGGGGTATAGACTTCAATAGGGTAACTATAGAAGTAATTAAAGCTAATAGAGGAGCACATTGAAGCTCTCTGTGAATCTTGGTGGGAGAGAGGGGGGTTGAATAGAACGCGGATATGTTATGATAGTGAGAACAATATTTTTTTCATTTCCAGATTAACCACCATTTTTCTAGGATTTGGATAGTGTGTTAACTTATGAACTGAAAAAAATCCTTTCTTGACTTACTTGTAAACCAACATTTTTAATAGGCTCTACAAATGAAGTAACAAAACTTTCTGACTTTCTGATCAATCAACACATTTGTGAAGATTGAGATAAAAGGGAATAAAACTTTCTGATCGACCAACAATTTTAATAGGATTGATATAGTAGATTAGCCTATGAAAGAGATTTTCTAACTCTGTTATTTTTACTTTTTTTTACTTAGATTGAGAAAGTGTGCTAACCTGTGAAAGAGATACCATGCTTTCTGACATTCGATCAACCACTATTTTTACTTGGTCTCAAATAATGTGCTAACCTATGAATGAGAACAATATTTTTTGACTTTCCGAATATCAACCATTTTTGTTAGGCTTGAGTAGTGTACTAGCTTATGAAAGGGATTTATACATTCTGATTTTCCGACCAACCACCATTTTGACTATACTTGAGGTAGTGTCTCAAGCCTTCAACATTTTGTTTGAACACCATAACTTTCTCAGAAAAAAATAAAAAAAGTTACTAATACGTGCCAGAACGTATTATTTATTTGATTTCTCGTGTACACTGTAACATTTATAAGCATAAGATATTGATATGTTAATTTTAGTTTTAACATAGGCTTAAAGCTGGAAGTTCTTATAATACCGAAAGTTGTCCAGTCACGAATAAACCTTTTGCTTATTTAAACATTGCAGTCAGACACGCTTTGGGGATCATTTTACTTTACTTGTCAGTGGAGTAATCACTGCCGAATAGTTTTCTGGATAAACTTGATCCTAGCTCTAGAAACGCCACACACTCTCGACAGCGGGAGAACCCCGGACTATGATAAGGCCTGGTGGGGGATGAGAGGTAAAAAGCCTGGCCTTGCCACCAACGATGCTAAGTAGAACGCTCTAAGTGTTGTCTAGGGAAGCTGCACTTATGTGATGACAAGATTTTGGACTTGGTTCAAAGACTTTGAAATGTATGACTGCAGTGAACATTCTTTTTTCCCTCTCGAAATTCTAAGTGGTAACTTAGTAAACTCATTAATTAAAGTTAAGATATCTCGACAGAGATGAAGATTGGTGGAATCAGTGAAAGAAAATTGAACTTTTGAACACCAGGTGACCGCTTGTGGAGATGACGAGAATATTCGTTTATTCTGACTAAAATCGTATTTTTTTTTTTTGAGGGGGTATATTGGAAAAGTACACGAAATAACCAGTAGAATCATTCCTCAAATGCAATATGTGCACAAATACACACAATAGAAGGTGAACGAAATGTGCATTGAACACCATTTTGGAAAAAAGTCAATAACTACGGGTGAAACGTAAATACATGGGATTTGTTTTAATTAATTATTATATTTTCACATCTAAGGTCCGGCATGGTCTGGTGGTTAGGGCACTCGACTCGTCATATGGGGGTCACGGGTTCGAATTCCTGTCACCGAACATGCCAACCCTTTCAGCAGTGGGGAAGTTATAATGTAATGGTCAATCCCACTATTCTTTAATAAACGAGTAGCCCCAAGAGTTGGCGGTGGGTGGTGTTAACTAGCCGCCTTCCACTGCTACGTGACCTGAAGAGAAGTTGGGAGCCGCCACCATGAAGATCTACCCGACAATCACCGATAAAGCATTATGACTACCAAAAAAAAAAAAACATTCACATTTGTTTCAGCTTTCTGTATGGCTCCATCTAATAACAATAAAATTTCTAGTTGTCTCTAACATGCACGTTGTATTGATTCCCCTGTAGATAAGAAATTCTGCTACAGCCAAAATTATAGAAGCAGAGCACAAGAGTACAATATTAATATGATTTTTCATCATAGATAAACTAATAGGAATTCATAAAGCGAAACGTCTTATTATAGTGTTAAAATGGAAAAAAATCTAATTAATCTAAACTACATTATTATTAGATAATTCGGTAGATAATGATGTTTCGTTTCCATTTACTAACCACGTGATTAAATTAATATGGTATATTAGATAATGTGAAGTTTTCAGCCATTTATTGATGAACCCATGTTATAATACGTAAATAAACGTTGTCATAGCGACAAGCTAACAAATACTAGAACATCTGTTTGCTTTCTTCGAAAGACAAGACCATCTTTAACTCATAATAATATTTTAACGGCTTAAGTCTATAAGAAATATAGCGCTCTATATTCAAACTTATAAAGTGTTGCACTGACGTCCCTCGGTGGGACAGCGGTAGGTCTACAGACTTGTAACGCTAAAGGCCGGGGATCGATTCTTTGCGGTGGACAGAGTAGATATTCCAATGATATCAAATAAATATATGCAAACGCTTTCACTGATTCTTGGAAAATTTAAACAGATATTCGTTGTTGTTTTGCGAGTTTTTCCAATGATTAACGTTCCAAACATCCCAGTGCACTAAAATATTAATGAATACCTTATTTTCGTAAGCAGATACGCAGGTTAAAAATAAACAAAATAACTGAGTAACCGGTCCCAAATTTTAGAACCGTTAAAATGTATCCTTTTACCTAAATTATTGAAATTACAAGTACTGAAAACATGCTTAACAGACAGGAATATCGGCCTTTTTGTACTGAAAACATGCTTAACAGACAGGAATATCGGCCTTTGTGTACTGAAAACATGCTTAACAGACAGGAATATCGGCCTTTTTGTACTGAAAACATGCTTAACAGACAGGAATATCGACCTTTTTGTTGTTTTTTCTCAGGTTTTAGTGTAGTGTTTTGGATAAAGCTAATTAATGGGCTATCTGTGGTCTGCTCACCGCAGGTATCAAAACCAGAATTTTAGTGCTACACCCAAATCTAACATCAATGTTCCTTCGTAAGAATATACACTATTAGAATTTTGGTAATATAACAAATTGTTGTTATTTTTATTGTTTTTAAATGCAGCCAAAGTTTGCTTGTTTGGTTTAATTTCGCATAAAACTAAACGAGGGCTATCTGCCGTCCCTAATTTATCAGTGAAATACTAGAGGGAAGGCAGCTTGTCATTACCATCCACTGCCAACTCTTAGGCTACTCTTTTACCAATAGTGGGATTAACCGTCACATTATCACGCTCCCACGGTTGAAAGGGAGAGCATGGTTGTTTAGATAAGGATTCGAACCCGCGACCCACAGATTGCGAGTCGAACCACCTGGCCATGCCAGGCTCTCTCAGCAGTAAGTCTGAGGGCTTGTTTATAGAAACCTACATTTTATAAACTCAAAAACCTTAAAGTCTACCTCATTAGAAACCCACAAAAAGTGCCTGTTTTGTTTTTATCTCATGCCTCGTGGAAATGAGTAACACAGTGCTCCTATCGTGCAGTATTTTCCTTTGCTAGAACTCAAAAATAGCGCTGAAGCGAACGAGAATTGGTGTGATACGAGCTGACTGTGTGGATATTTAGGGCATTAAAAAACATAGAGGAATGCCAATAAGATCGTTTCTCACTGATTAATAATGATCTGATTGTCCTAAAAGTAACTATTTCGTAATTTGTTTTGATTTTCCACTCTTACAGTTTGTTCGTGGTTTTTGTCGTTGTTGTTGTTTTCTGGATATTCATGTAAAGCTACACAAGAACCATCTGAGCTAGTCGTCCCTAATTTTGAACTGGGAGAAAGCAGCTAGTAGACACCAGACATCCTCATCTCTTTAGCTAATATTGTCTGATCAAATCAGTGGAGTTTCACTGTCACTCTTATAACGCACTCACAACCCAAAAGTGTAGATTACGATTTTTTCATTTTATTTTTTGCAGCTGTATGGCTGGTTGTTTTTAGAGCAAAGCTACATTGGGATATCTGCTGCTTCCACTGCGAGGAATCGAACCCATGATTTTAGCGTTGCAAGTCCGTAAACTTACAGCTGTCCCATCGGGGGACGTTTCTGCGGCAATGAGACGCGAACATTGGATCTGCAGTCTCATTGTCCGACAGACTATTAAAGGCTTGATTTAAAAAGAAAACTATGATAAGATAGATAGAAGGACCCATATATATGAAATCCAAGCTAGCCATTACGGGTCAAATAAAAAAAAATGCGATTAAAGAAAGTTAACTGGATGAAAATGGTGCACTATATATAAATATTATAACTAACTGAATTTCTAAACAGCTTGTTATAAAGTTGAATTTTCATCAAATATTAAAATTAAATGAGCATTTAAATAAAGTTTCATTTAAAGAACTCTGACATAATATTCACAAAGGATGTGCCCCCCCTCCCCAGTGGCACAGCGGTATGTCTGTGGACATACAACGCAAGAATCTGGGCTTCGATACCCGTGGTGGGCAGAGCACAGATAGCCCATTGAGTAGCTTTGTGCTTAATTACGAACAAACACAAAGGATTTATATTAATTTGAATAACATAATTATCCACAGTAATTAAAAAAGCGTCTTAGTATGCCTTTATATTCGATGCCTAAGTTCCTATAATTTTTATACTTTCACAATTTTCAACAGTGTTGTATGTTGGAGAATTTTTTTTACAACTACAGAATAAAGTTGTTGAAAACAGTGTTGTTGCTAAGTGAGATCGGCAAATACCAAATAACGTTGTTGGAAACAGTGTTGTTGCTAAGTGAGCTCGGCAACTACAGAATAAAATTGTTGAAAACAGTGTTGTTGCTAAGTGAGCTCGGCAACTACAGAATAAAGTTGTTGAAAACAGTATTCTTGCTACGTGAGTTCGGCAAATACTTTAATACTTACTAAATCACTTATTAAAACGTACAGTGAGACCTTTTAACAGTTAATAAACCCAACCATACATAAGCTGTCGGCTAAGATCCTGTAGGTCATATTTTTTGCTCCCTTTCTTCTCATGGTATATAAGTTCTATAAAATTATGGTCTATAACACTAATAAACAGCTAAATTAAGTGTACATCTCATTTCTGAAAGAGAATCCGACTCCTGGGGGGTTTGCATCACAGATAAAACACCCTCTGAGGGTGAAAAATAACTATGATTGAAAAAAAAATTATTCGATTTCAGACTAAAGTGCCTTTTCAAATTTATTTCAATTTGTAAGTTTTATTGTTGCGATTTTTGTCTCTTAAAAACATCTAAACGATTCCCCGTAGAAAACTGAAAAGCTCATGTGAGATTATGTTATTAAATTATTATATAAGTATTATATAAAAGCTGTTGATATAATATTTCACTTGGATTAATTGTTTTTTTATAAGTGTGAAAGGGACGCTACTTATTACAATCCACAGCATGGAAATGTCAGTTGAAAAGTAACTAATCAGTTGTGCAGTGTCTTGATATTTGAACAAACGTTTAATAACTGTTTGAAAATATATTTTAATTACACGTGGGTTTGCATACGTTTGATGAATGTTATTAATTTAGTTTTATAGTTAGAGCACGTTCTAAGGATACAGTAATACGGCAGTAATAAACTGTTTTTAATATCAAGTTGCTTAACTGGAGGAGTGATGTCTTTATTAAGTTCTTCTCGAATGAGTTTATGAATAACAAATTAGAAAGTGCGTTTCTTAGAAAATCCACCCAGTAGCTAGTGGTAAGTCTGAGGTCTTATTATGCTACAAACTGAGTTTCGACACCCGTGGTAGGTACAGCACACATAACACATTGTGTAGTTTTGCGCTTGACACCAAACAAATTATTTGAGCTTTTCTTAGTTTTTATAAATAAGTTTGTATATACATACAATTGTATAAGCCCTTTTATCAAGATTAATAATTAAAAAGTTTACTTACAAAATTACTACATTGTATATACAACCATGTTAAAGCTCTTGATAGATTCATATTCTACAAAAAATACCTTAGTTTTAATTCTTATTCTACTATGAATAGAATACTAGTGTGCTTATTTTTTTCAAATGTTGTCGAAACAAGAAGCTATACCTTTTATTTAAAGGTCGAAACAAAACAAACACCAACTCACCTTATACAAGAAAGTGGTTTTTAAGGTATTTAAGAGCTTATATACAGTTGTTTTTGGGTTTTTTAAAATGCAAGAATAAGTTGATTACTATCAGTGCTAACATGGAACTTTAAGTTCATTACTACCAGTGCTAACACGGAACTCTTAGTTGATTACTATCAGTGCTGACAAGGAATTCTTAGTTGATTACTATCAGTGCTAACACGAACTTTTAGTTCATTACTACCAGTGTTAACACGGAACTCTTAGTTGATTACTATCAGTGCTAAGATGGAACCGTTAGTTGATTACTATCAGTGCTAACACGGAACTCTTAGTTGATTACTATCAATGCTAACACGGAACTCTTGTTGATTACTATCAGTGCTAAGATGGAACTGTTAGTTGATTACTATCAGTGCTAACACGGAACTCTTGGTTGATTACTATCAGTGCTAAGATGGAACTGTTGGTTGATTACTATCAGTGCTAACATGGAACTTTTAGTTGATTACTATCAGTGCTAACATGGAACTCTTAAAAGCAAAGTATGATATTTAATACTTATACATTATGTAGTTTTTGTTTTTATCAATATTTTAACACGCTTGTTATTTACTTTCTGTATTTTACAAAGTTAATGCTTTTTATTTTGATCAAACTCACATTTTAGTTTAAATGCGGAACATATACTGAAGGAATCAGTACTGGCTCAAACTAAGCCCTCACAATGATCAAATTCGTCTAGTTTTTTTTCACGAAAAACGATGGTCTGGATGAATACTACAGATATTCCGTAAGCTATATTGAAGACATTTTTGCCGTATTAAGATACAAAAGTCGTGATTCAGTGTTTCTTCAATACTTATCGTAAGTCTACTTTTACATAATAGCACTTTTGTAACTAAAACTTTTAATTTAATGATAAAATCTTGTTTTCTCTGTTTCAGGTATTCGCTCCAAGCTAGACATTTACGTTTTGCTTTAGCCTATCCTAATCTTCAACTAGCAGTAAGCAGCACCCACCATCAACACTTGTAGTATTCTAATCGAAGAGTGGTATTTGACCCTAGTTTTTATCATGTACCAAGAGTCAAAAAATAAAAAAGGCGATTTTTTTATGATTTTCTGTTTAAGGATTGAGTTTGGTACACTGACCAAGTAGCCACACCTGACCCAAGTAGCCAGCCACACCTGACCCAAGTAGCCACACCTGACCCAAGTAGCCACACCTGACCCAAGTAGCCACACCTGACCCAAGTAGCCACACCTGACCCAAGTAGCCCCACCTGACCCAAGTAGCCAAACCTGACCCACGTAGCCACACCTTACCCAAGTATCCACACCTGACCCAAGTATCCACACCTGACCAAGTAGCCACACCTGACCCAAGTTGCCACACCTGACCCAAGTAGCCACACCTGACCCACGTAGCCACACCTGACCCACGTAGCCACACCTGACCCAAGTAGCCACACCTAACCCACGAACCTTGTGAAGCAGATTTGTAATATTATAAATGACTAGGAAGTGCTTCTTAAACTAGTAAAAAACGTTAAGAAATTTTGGAAAAGCAATGAACTTCGTAATTTTTTCACTGATAATATATTCTTCCAAAACTTAACAAACCTACCAGATCTCTAATAATTATTTTAAGTAACATTCATAAAAGGTGATTACCAATGTTACACTGTGCACGAAAACATCATCTTACATTCAAAAGTAAGTCAATTGGATGTACATATCCACAAGCACAGTTAGGGTGTATTCTCAAGGTAATCATTCAAAAATTTATATTGTGTTTCTTTGTTGGTGGTTTGATAAAATTTTAATCACCTCTTTCATAACAGAGATCGAACTCAGAATTCTATTGTTATACACCTGGGAGACCTTTGACAAAGAACATTTGTTGGATATTTCTTGTTTTACCCCTTGTTATTAGGTTCAGTCTATACATGTATAGAAATTCCAATGGGAATGTTTTAGGATATTCACTGGAATTAACTGGAATAAGCAAATCTAAATTGACTGATATGGATAACTTCACATTTCGCAGATGCTGGGAGCCCATAATGTAAATACATGTACCACAACAACGAGGAGCTTTTTAACGTTACACCGTATATTATAATACTTGTTATTTCCTAAAAAAAATGGCATCTGATTAAAATAACCTTTATTCAAAAATGCTAATACTAAGAAAATCTTCAATTTTTTGTTTGTTTCACTCAAAATTAATGTTTCAAAAGGTTAAAGAAACGAGGCCTAGCTTAAATTCTATTATCTATGATTTCCGTATAATTATTATGATAACTGGTTACTTTATTTACTGTATTGGGTCAAAGTCGCCCCTATAGAATCATAAATGAACGTAAAACAAGTTATTTAACTTATTTCGACTCTGCACAAAGCACTACTTTCGACTTAAGTAAATAACTATAAAAGTATTAATTAACAAAATGTCAAGGACGACACCGTGGTTTGAGGTTCTTTCCTTCAGTACTATGTTGTAGACAGACGAATATATACGAAAGGCTACACTAAACGTACTCGACTAACATCATCGTCATTTAACATATTTTTACAGATTTCAAACTTAAGGTACTATCCGGATGACATTAAAAAGGACATGTTTTCATTCTGCAGATTTTTACTATATTACTTTAAAAACCAGTCTTGATACGTGCACTAATACAGAACATTGGATATAGAGTGTAGCATTTTATGATACCACCAGATTATGGAAATTAACTAACTATCAAAAATATCCATGAATTACTGAATATTTTACATTTAAACTCTGTATTCATCGGATTAAGAAGGGTGAAGTACAAACTAGCAGTTTAGGAGATTTGGAAAAGGCATGTCTGGAATTCAGATTTACAGTATATATATATAATATCAACTACCTATTTAATTAAAGCAAAACTAAAAATCAACCTAATAATGAGTATAGAGTAAAACTAAAAAATCAATCTAATAATGAGTATAGAGTAAAACTAAAAAATCAATCTAATAATGGGTATAGAGTAACACTAAAAAATCAACCTAATAATGAGTATAGAGCAAAACTAAAAAATCAACCTAATAATGAGTATAGAGTAAAACTAAAAATTCAATCTAATAATGAGTATAGAGCAAAACTAAAAAATCAACCTAATAATGAGTATAGAGTAAAACTAAAAAATCAATCTAATAATGAGTATAGAGCAAAACTAAAAAATCAACCTAATAATGAGTATAGAGTAAAACTAAAAAATCAATCTAATAATGAGTATAGAGCAAAACTAAAAA
>NW_013667717.1:190324-199075 GCF_000517525.1 Limulus polyphemus
ATTTACCTTAAATTATATAGTTTTATGTTTCAAGAAGACTTATGTATTTATTTTGAAGTATTTAGTATAGGTAAAGACATATACGATAAACAACACGTTATGCATTATTTGTTTATTTAGATTTGAAAAAGCCACTTCTGAAACATATATTTTCTCTCCTAATTTATTTAATCCATGCTAGCTGCAGAACTTACATTACAAGCAATACTTAACTACTAACTTACAAAGAATAACATCCACGTCATCTGACAGCCACCTGGTATCGTAACGCCAATACTGAGTTACGTATGATATTTCAGAAACAAACATCAAATAGAAAATCTCGTAAGTGAACCCGTTAATATTTTCCTGTAAGAACATATCTAGAGAAACATAAAAACGTAATCGCGTTTTTCTTAGTCGATAATTTTGTTCATATGCAATTATATCACGTGGTAACTATGCTTTGTTTCGTAAATGACAATTGAGATTTTGTATACATTTCTGGAATATTCGTTCAGATTCTGCGCAAATCAGCAGATTCACTTACAAACAGTGTTTTAACTTTTCAGACAGTAATTCTTTTGAAGCGGTTCTTAATTTGCTCTACACAGGCAGCCTTTAAAAATTTAACTTGTAAATTCCTTGATGTAAGATATTAGTATTAGACTTAATAGTAACATCTTATGACAAGTATAGCTAATTATAATAATTTTTCGCCAGCTTAGAAAAGGCGTTCACACCATATTAAAAGTTATTTGTGATTTTGCCTTTTTTCTTAAGTATTTACGAGGTACTTCAAATAGATCACACATCAGACTAAAAATATAATGTATCTTGGTAACGTTTACGAATAGTTTTAAAATAGAAATATCTGAAATCTGGGCCTTTATCTTCTAGTTTCTTCCCTGAAAATGTTTCACATTGCCAGTTTAATTTCACCGAAAGGGGGCCGAAGGCCGCTTGGAGGGGTCACCTGTTTTAACCACTCATACCACTTAACAGTAGTGTGTTGTCTGTTACTTAGCCAATAAACACTAAAATGACGTCACATAAGGAACGCTTAACGTCGCAATTTGTACTGTTGTGACGTCAGTAAAACGTGCGCATGCCAAGAATCACGAGGAGAATTATGCACTCCGTAGGCTACAACACAGCATGACATATGAGCTTTAAAAGCCAGAAATATAAATATCTGTTACTCTTAATTTATGTTTTATTTACTCTTGCAACAGAACATTTTCGGGGACCCTGCGGAAGTTCATCTAGTATTTCATATAACAATACTTATATTCAAACGTCCATTGATCTCCACATAAAGGAAATTCTTATTTAAAAATAAACTAATTGTTTTGACGTTAATAGTATGTTTTCGGATATTTTATAGACACGTGTAAATATAGTTTTATTTTAAATAAAATAGTCACATGATTTGATGATGAAACAATGTTTTGAACTTGATGTTGGGTCATCTGACTAGAGCCTGATACATCTACACAGCATCAGAGCAGAAGTCTGTAAAACACATAATCCACACGTTGAACACTCTTCAGCTGAAGTTCAGCATGAAATTAAATTAGATTCAGTCAAACACAGCACCCTCTAATACGGTATTGTAATTGCAACTTTTAGGTATTTTCTTGTTTTCTTTCCAGCCTACAAAATATCCTAAAGCAGTGCGTGTACTTTAATCACCGAGAAAGATTGTTAATACTGTATTACAAGTCCAACTCATTCATGGTACTCATATTTCTAAAGTCTCGTTAAAACAAAATACTAGTGTTAAAGAGTATTTGTTTTAACGAGACTTTAGAAATATGAGTACCATGAATGAGTTGGACTGATTGTTTAACTCCAGGCACTGTGTTAAAAGTGCCTGGAGTTAAACAGTCAGAAAGACTGTTAATCATACTATCAGTCCAACTCATTCATGGTACTCATATTACCCAATAATCACCTCACGAGGCTAGATTAGCTTAGAAGATTAAAATTAAGCCTAAATCCACGCACTAAGATAACAATGAAAGCTAATGTTTATAAATTTCACTGTAAGTTATCTATCTCTCTAAATAATTTAAATGTAGTAGAAAACGATTTTAAAGAAAATACGTATAATAGCTGTTATTACTTACAGATAATGTAAATACACTAATTATTAATTATTTAGGCATACACTACATACCAATGAACCAAAAATATTTACTTATTTTTCCAGCTTTTATGTACTTCAATAGCGCATTTCAAACAACTTATATATGTCGTTACTTAGTGACTTTAAATAAATCCCAACGACATAAACGTATACAGAGTTTATTTAGAGAGTTATATACTAGCGAAACTGTAGCACTCTGTACGCCACAACACACATGACATACGAACTTCAAAAGTAAGAAATAATAATAATATATTTGTTACTCTTAATTTTGGTTTTATTCACACAGAACATTTTTCAACGTCCGTTCCCTTGGCTACAGTGGGAATCTCGTTAATCTATTCAAGAGCGTCACTAATTAGATGACGAGGCACTTGGCTACCATAAGAGGGTCATAATGGTTAATGCTAAATTACTTATAATCCGCTATTCTTGCTACTAATTCATTCAAACATACAAAAACGATAAACAGTTTTATCTTGCCAGAAAGAAGTGGTTAGGAAAAGATAGCTCTCAGTTCCGTCGACAGCGAATTGTTTCCAATTTGTAAATATCTTAAGTTACTTGTAACTTTTTACTTATAATATAATTCTTTGGGTTACTTAGAGCGTTGAAAGACATTTAAACTAACGTACTTAATCAGTAGAAGATATATCAGTACATCTTATGTTTGGCACAATGACATTATTGGAAAATTCTGTAGAATAACTATAGGATCATATTGAAAATAAAAATCAAAGTTTTCTCTATGTTGAATAAACTCATTACCATAAATGTTGTATATATATATTTATTTAACTAATATAAAACAGCCAAGTTTACTTGGTACATTTACACATATACTACCTATGTTATTAATTTCATGGACACTTAACTTTATGCATTTGTAACATGAAATGTTTCTCCATATGCTCTTCAGTCTATAACTTTGTTAACCTGTATACTTACTTATATACCTTAGCCCTAACGCATTCGTATAACTAGAACAGTATTTGACTTTTAGTATTTAAACTCAACTTTGTTTTCTAGCCTAATGTTTTTTTTTACTCTGTCCTGTCTCATATTAAGAATAGAAATCAGGTATTTTAAAACGAAGATTATTGGTTCAAAGAGTCAATCAAAAGTTGAATCATCTGTTCGTGTTCTCAATTCAAGTGTACCGTAGAATGTCAAGAAACAATACTGCTATTAATCAATACGCATATTTTTTTAAATAATTCTGTTTTTATTCATTTCTGGTGAGAGATATTTTCGTTTAGTATTCTCGTGTATTTTGTTATGAAAACTAACCAAGAACACATACACGTTACATTATATTAAACAAATAAATAATAGCTTCATAAAGGTATACAGTTATACACCAAATGTGTTCGTAATATGTCAATTAGAATCGGAATATAAAAACGAGTAGGGATGCTTTTCTAACCCCCACAATTAAATTTCAAACGTTTCTATTATTATAATGTATTCACTTTTTCCTGCGATTACATCATTATAATTATAGAAATCTTGGTTCGAATCCCAGTCAATAGTAGCTTCATAAGTACGTGTGTCATCATGAAATGAACTATCCAGGAATAGTCGATACTAAATTACGAAAAAGAGCAAACTCTGTAAAATGAATAAGTTAAACAAAAATAATTGGAGAGTACTCAGTCCCCTTTTTTTATTGCAACTGGTACAAACAGCAACATGAATATATGAAAGGGAGCCAAGTTTATGTCATGTTTAACTTAACCCACTTTTGCATTACATCTTTACAGGATTCCATTTCATAGAACTTGGCTGTTTTTGTGATATCAGATCTTTATATGACTGATCTCTTTAGGCTAACTTGGCTGTTTTTGTGATATCAGATCTTTATATGACTGATCCCTTTAGGCTAATTTGACTGTTTTTGTGATATAAGAACTTTATATGACTGATCTTATTAGGCTAACTTGACTGTTTTGTGATATCAAATCTTTATATGACTGATCCCTTTAGGCTAACTTGACTGTTTTTGTGATATCAGATCTTTATATGACTGATCCCTTTAGGCTAATTTGACTGTTTTTGTGATATCATAACTTTATATGACTGTTCTCGTTAGGGTAACTTGACTGTTTTTGTGTATGGAAAATGTTTTTATCAGATATCACTACCTTTTGTTTTGATTATAATTTTCAGCAACCCCAAACCTAAAGTTAATGAAAAATGTATTACTCTTTTTGTATATACGTATACACAGACAAATAATGGCTGGAGACGTCATCGAATTTGTATACACAGACACATTACTTTGGACTGTTTTGTTTTTTCTATTAATGTACATGTATGTACTACGTTTACAAAAAAAAATATATTAATAAATGAATAAAATCCATGCGTAAGTGAGGTTTAAGCCCCACACTATCAGATAACACTGCAATATTAGTACTTAATCTTCGCTCACCAGACCTCCTTTTAACCTTAGCTATTTCATCCACTCCTGAAAGTTAAGAGTGATTTTATGTTTTAATTCAGATCACACTTATGCCTTTAGTGGCTCTGAGAAGAGCTAAATATTAAAAGATATGAAACATGTTTTATTTTATTTGTCAAAATCAAATCAGTATCTAATAACTTGACTGGACTCACTAACGTGACCATTCCAACATTAAGGAGAGCTGTGGTAATATTACTAAATCATCCAAAAGTCAGTCCCTGTGTATACAGTAACTGCAATCCCTTCTTCTAATAACTTGACTGGACTCACTAACGTGACCATTCCAACATTAAGGAGAGCTGTGGTAATACTACTAAATCATCCAAAAGTCAGTCCCTGTGTATACAGTAAAATTAGTGTTACCCAAGCCTTTTTCTCATAATAACTTCAATAAACTCTTCACCGTTCATCTATATATTTTGTACATGGGAACTAATAGTTTCTGTCCTATGAGGCAAACTGAAACTTTTTTTCTATGTTTAAAAATATTCAATAATTTTCGCACTAAATAATCATATTGTGTTATTACATGTGTAATATGAGCCTCTATGCTACGGCTAAAAATCTGAAATACATTTATAAGCTTTAACGGATATTTTGTGTCCGTGGAAAGAAACATCTTCAAAATTTTTGATAGCTGCATCAACACAAACACGCATATACCTACATCAAAACATTTTCCTCTCGTGAATGCACTTGGGTTAAAAGTGTTTCGATCGAAAAAAAAAACACTTATTTGAAATTTTAGGACTATTTGGGTGTTAAATCTGTACGATATTACACAGACATTATGTTTTGTTGCAGGGCAGGTATTCTGTTCTATATTATATTATCTTAATTTATGAAATAGTGCATATTTTGTAATATAGCTTCACTTAATGCATGAAACAGTGCTTATTTTGTAATATATCTTCACTTAATGCATGAAACAGTGCTTATTTTGTAATATATCTTCATCTAATACATGAAACAGTGCTTATTTTGTAATATATCTTCATCTAATACATGAAACAGTGCTTATTTTGTAATATATCTTCACTTAATGCATGAAACAGTGCTTATTTTGTAATATAGCTTCACTTAATGCATGAAACAGTGCTTATTTTGTAATATATATTCACTTAATGAATGAAACAGAGTGCTTATTTTATAGCATATCTTCCTGTTACCCTAGAATTTGTCAACTGTCCAATAACTAACTTATAAGAATCTATTAGGAAAACTAATTCAACGATCCATCTATTTATTTAAAAAACACAATAACAACAATTCTTACGTCAACCATAATCTGATTTTAATAATTACAACGTTTCGACCAATAGTATCAGGTCGTCTTTAGGTAAAAGTTACATTCAAAAAGGCAGTTGGAATAATTTTTTGAATCTAACTCTTTCCTGTTAATGACTCAATATTATGGGTCGAAACAGAACTTGTCTACTGTAAAACTTGTTGTTATTGTATTTTTGAATTAATTATTTGGTTCAGTAGGTTATTCACTAAACATTTTGTTTCTTGACACGTGGTTGAATTAAAATTGTAGCTCTGGATAATGTTTCGTCTGATTGTGACCAAAGGATTTTCTCATATTAAATATATCATTACTGATTGTCACGTGGTTGAATTAAAATTGTATGTCTGAATAATGTGTGGTCTGATTGTGACCAAAGGATTTTCTCTTACTAAATATATCATTACTGATTGTCATGTGGTTGAATTAAAATTGTAGCTCTGGATAATGTGTGGTCTGATTTTGACCAAAGGATTTTCTCTTACTAAATATATTATTACTGATTGTCACGTGAATTAATTAAAATTGTAGCTCTGAATAATGTGTGCTCTGATTGTGACCAAAGGATTTTCTCTTACTAAATATATTATTACTGATTGTCTCGTTAGCTGCAGTGTGGTTCTATGTTTTCTTGATGATTATCTCATTATGTGAACTTGTTTTTAATTGACGGATAACTCCTTTCCTGGACGTATAGCTTAGAGTTTAATTAATTAACTATTTTCCCACTCTTTCATATACTTGTCTAAATGTTTAAGTGACCATTGTTTCTTTACCTGATGTGTGGCTTACTTGTATATGTCCTTGTCTCTTTCACTGACGTATGACCTTTTAGTGACTTAGTTTTCGATGGCAATGTGACAGTCTGAGGGTTAAAACTGGTTTCGATACTCGGAGAGAGCATAGCACAGATTGCTATTAGTGTAACTTTTTGATTACCAATAAACAAACCACTTGACAAATAGCGTGTGTTTCAATTAACATTGTCTCTCTTGCTGATGTCCAGTTTAATGATGAAGAAATTAGTTTTTCTCAGCAAATGTGTGAATATAACCTTACCTGATGTACAACTAAACATTTAGCTGTGGTCATCTCTTTACTGGGTTTATTCATTAGTATATAATTGATGTTTGCCTCATTACCTAACGTGTGGTTCAGTGTTTAGTGTATTATTACCTCTATACCTAATGCACAATTCAGTGTTTAATGTATAATTATTTCCTGACCTTATGTATGGCTGTATGCTTAGTTTAACCTATGATCATCTCTTTACTTAATGCATAACTCATATATATATATATATATTTCTCTGACTGATGTTTAATCATCTACTTTAACTGGCGTGTAGTACAAGGTTCAATTTATGGTACTCTCCTTATTTGATTTGTGCTCTATAATGATAAAAAAAAGGTTTATTTAGCTGATTTTAATCTATCAGTAATTTAATGTCTGTCTCTTATTCCGTTAGGTGGTGATTGGATAATTTGTAATTGTTTTTTTTAGCATATTAGTGGTGAGTTAGTGATTTTATTTAAGTTGATTTTTCTCACGTCTACTGATTCGTGGCCTATTGATCAGGTACGTTGATGAAATATGTGGTTCACTGATCAAGTAAATTGATGGATTATGGGATCTACTGATCGAGTAAGTGGGTGGAGTATCTATTGTTTATTTCGTGAATTGTTATCAAATAGTTTTTGAATTATCCCACTTCGTGGTGAAATTTAATGAGTTGTCATCGCTTCTACTTGAAGAGTACAAATTAATAATGATGCCACTAGATCCTAATTAATAATGATGCCACTAGATCCTAATTAATAATGATGCCACTAGATCCTAATTAATAATGATGTCACTAGATTCTAATTAATAATGATGCCACTAGATCCTAATTAATAATGATGCCACTAGATCCAAATTAATAATGATGCCACAAGATCCTAATTAATAATGATGCCACTAGATTCTAACGTTAAGCTTACTTTGGATTCCACTTATTGTAGTGTTTTTTCGTTAAGTGATAAGCTTACTGATTTCGTTTTGTTTGTTTATTTGTTATTAAGCACAAAGGTACGCAAAGGGATATCTGGGCTCTACTCATCAATGGTATCGAAACCCGAATTTTAGCATTTTGTGTACACAGGTTAATTGTGCAGGTTAATTGAACAGAGCCCCAGTTTATTCAAATATTTCTCCAGATTTTACGTTTACTGGAAATTTTTAGAATAAGCTTTTTTTGTGAATGATGCAGTCACTCGATATGTACAAGTCTGTATAGTGGGACCATAAAGTTATGTATACATTCTATAAATAATATTTATTTATTTTTTGTTTATAAGTGACACATAGATCACATACTACAACAGACTTGGCGTGATCTGATGGTTACTCGCAATATGTAGGTCACGGGTTCTAATACCGTCGCCCTTTCAGCCATGGGGCGTTATAATATGACGGTCAATTCCACTATTTGTTGGTAAAAAGTAGCCCAAGAAGGACGACTAGCGCAGATAGCCCTCGAGTAGCTTTGCGCGAAATTTAACAAACATATTACATAGTATATCGTGAAGTTTCCTGAATTCTGTAACAAAACGTGACAATCAGAGAAGTCAGAAACATGAGTTTGAACTACAGTGGAACACTTCTAAACCGAACGGTTTCCGAACCCGACAAAAAAATTGAGTTTGGAGGAGTTTCCGGTTTAGAGGGGGGTTCCAGTATAATGAAATATTAATTGGTGAGAACATGTGTAACTGTTCCATAAGTACTTAAATGGGGCGTTACAGTGTAGTGGTCAACCCCACTATTGACTGGTAAGGGACTTAAAATAAGACCCAAAACTCGAGCGCTTTCGAATAGGTGACT
>NW_013667717.1:199376-202019 GCF_000517525.1 Limulus polyphemus
AAAGCGCTCGAGTTTTGGGTCTTATTTTAAGTCTATTACACTTTATACGTGATCCTTTGTGCTAACTCTTTTATCAAAATTTACTGGTAAGGAGTAGCCCATATATTGGTGGTGGGTGACGATGACTAGCAGCCTTACATCTAGTCAACCACTTCAAAATTAGGGACGGCTAGCGCAGATAGCTCTCGAGTAGCTTCAGGCGAAATATACAACTTAAATATTAAACGAGGAAATCAATCTCCCGAAAAAATAAATTAATAAGTTTATTTTTACCAAATATTCCTCTTTACCAAAGCGTCGCTACATCACATTGATTACATTAACCCTCCTGATACGTGTACGTAAAATTGTGCATGTCACGACCTTTTTTCTTTTTTTTGCAGACTTACATTCAAAGTTTAATTAAACTACTCTGTCATTAATGTATGTCGATAAAGTAAATATCAAAACGAAATTAATAACTCATAATTTAATATTATTCAAGTTTTAATTCTTTAATCTAAAAAGGATATATTTAAATAAACCATCAAGTCGACCGAGCAAATATAGTGTTATTGGTTAACTATGGACAGTGAGCCATAGTTGAGACTTTCTCTGTGTATTCTGAAAATATCAGGCGAGGCGAAAACTGTCCGACTTTCTGTTGAAATGCAACAGAATTTCTAAAAACAAAAACATGAAGTTTCTTATAAGCCTAATGTACGTTTATAATTAACATGTTTTTACAGTGACGCCATCTACAACAGCGATTTCCAAAAACATGCTAATTATACACGTACATGGATTTATAAGAAACTGCACGTGTACTTCGTGGTTTATTCTCCTGAAGATGGTGGAATTATTTCGACCGAAATATGCAGATTTTTTAAAGTTTTTTTTTAACTTATATTTTTAAACTTTACAAATATATTATTGTGCAAGTAAAAAAAAAGTTAATGTCTCGTCTGATTAATTTTATTTAAAAAGATTTATTTTGGGTACTTGATACATTAAACACTTTCATAACAACTTCATTTCTATGTGTAAATGGATATATATCATTAGGAGGCATTTTTACATCATAATATAAAATTTAATCACAATGATCAGAACTTCAAGAGGTGTAAAAAATATGATTCATTTCAAAGTATTGAACAACAGCGAAGTCCAGGTGTGATAAGTCACGTCCACATCAGTTGAACAACAAAATATAGAAGCCAAATTAATAATTTCTAGCATCTTACTCCTAGATTATAATTCTCAAATCAGAAGATTTATGTTGTAGATAATTCCTAATCGTTGAATTGCACACAATTCCCTGTAAAAACTTTAACAGTGTTGCTTTGGTAAATTATATAAGATTGAATGAAAAAAATTTAAAAAGTCACTAACGTGGAACTTAAGTTTGAACACATAATCAAAAACAAAGTTGACCTTTGATCCTATCTTGAACGACAAGATATATTTATCCAATCAACTCATCAAAACTTTTATAATTATCTTTATGTACATTTCTGAAGCTCTGTTACTAATTTACTTAGACCAGTTTAACGGATTGTATGTAGGTTATTCGTCATATTTCAAAGGCTTCTAATCTTGTATATTTAATTCGTTGATTTCATTGTATCAGTACGTGTTTCTATGGGTCTTTGGACAAATTAGTTTTGGCTACATTTAAACGTAAAGTAAACTTACATATTTAGTAACTTTTAAAGTTTGACATGCTTTGATTTATTACTGTGGAAGGTAAATTTGTTGAATAGATTTCATTATTTGGGGTTTTTATAGCGAAATACTAAAGTATGTCACTTTTTTCAACAGCATAAACGTTACTAGTTTACTGGTTATGGGTATTTTAAACTAAATCTAAATACAATTCAGTAATTGGTAGCAAAAACCTCCCCCAACGTTTAACCTAACGTTCTCAGAATTAAAGTCAAAGAGCGGCGTATGGATAATTATATAAAAAATAGTTCAAATCCCTCCTACGCCGATATGACCAATGAGAGCCGGTGCTGAACCCCGGTTTCGTTGGCACAAGCGGAAAAGAATTGTGACAAATTCCCCCCGTACGAGATACCAGACCATCGCAGGTTAACCCCCTACTAACAGCCGGTGACCATTATACGGCTAGGTAGAATGAAACAAATATGGCATAGTGTCTTGCTCAAGGACACAAAAGCATGTCGTAGCCATCCGACTACGAGTGCAATGACTGGAGCCACTGAGCCACACTTTCCCCATTCTAACTTTCAATAATATCAGTATCTTTTATTCTTACTATACTATGATTTATTGCAACTGCCTATAAATTGACATTTCTGTTTTAGGCTACGAACAGTCAGTATTATGAAGTGAAAAGTATTGCTAAGATTTTAGAAACCACTTCTGTTACATTTACTGTGAATAAGAAATGTATGCAAATGTTCACCCTCAGAAGTATAATATATAAGAAACATTATCACTCTACGAGACTCCATCATGTGAAAACAATAAAATACAGGCAGAGCTCTGAAGGCAGCTATTATTTTTTCACAATTAATTTTATTTTCCATAGCTGAGACTTTAAGATCATTGTATAAAATCAAACTAAGCCTAGTTGTAAAAGAAAGTTGAAAGAGTCATGTTCATTCAACTCGGCTAAAACAAGATTACCTGATTCTT
>NW_013667717.1:203019-205269 GCF_000517525.1 Limulus polyphemus
GAACTTGTAACCATAAGGTTTTAAACATGAACTTGTAACCATAAGGTTTTGGAGATGAACTTGTAACAGTAAGGCTTTGGAGATGAACTTGTAACCATAAGGTTATATCAACACTTTTACTATGGTACTATGGCGCTTCGTGGAGTTTTAACGTTTTGTTGATGTGGAATCTTTCAAAATTTGATATTTGAGTAATTTCAAAGATCTCGTTTAAACCTTTCAGTCGCCTCACTCGGTTATTTAATCTTCAAAACGTCCTAAATTCCTGCCACGGGTAAAGTTACGGACGTTTATCCGAATAAGTACGAGGAAACGCATACGAACGTTACTCGTCATATGCAAATATCTCTGAAAAACTGAAATCGTTAACCATAGTTATTTGTTTAACTTTGAGGGCTAATAGGAACAAACTGATAAGAAACTTTGGAGCACTCCAAACCGATAAGAAACTTTGCAGCTCTCCAAACTGATAAGAAACTTTGTTGAGGGCTAATAGGAACAAACTAATAAGAAACTTTGGAGCTCTCCAAACCGATAAGAAACTTTGCAGCTCTCCAAACTGATAAGAAACTTTGTTGAGGGCTAATAGGAACAAACCGATAAGAAACTTTGGAGCTCTCCAAACCGATAAGAAACTTTGGAGCTCTCCAAACTGATAAGAAACTTTGTTGAGGGCTAATAGGAACAAAATAATAAGAAAGTTTGAAGTTCTCCAAACTGATAAGAAACTTTGGAGCTCTCCAAACTGATAAGAAACTTTGTTGATGGCTAATAGGAACAAACTGATAAGAATCTTTGAAGTTCTCCAAACTGGTAAGAAACTTTGGAGCTCTCCAAACCGATAAGAAACTTTGGAGCTCTCCTTTTCTAATGTGATATATTTACTTATCATTTTCAAACTACCAATTTTCTATGCCTCAGTATATAACAATATGGAACTTTTAACAGTAGATTTACGAATCTTATAACCCTAACTCAATGGATAATCATTTTTATGTATCAACAGATGAAGTTCAAGTATTAGCATGCACACATTAAAAAATAAATAAAGATCCGTTCATCTCTCATAATGGTTCCCAATAAAACAACCTCCACCTCAACCCTATTTACGACTTTAATCCGATTGGTTGGCCAGTATATTTCTATTCGACCTGGTGGCTGGCAACCATACGACATATTAATATATTCTTTGCGCGGCAATATCTATTGATTCTTCTGTATACTTTTCAACTCTCTGTAGCCGTTGGGTCAATTAAACAATGTCAGTTTAATGTGGCAGATTATAGGTCTTCTATAATTTAAGAAGTCCACAGTTATATTGTTGTTGTTTTTATCAGACCCAGTTGAATGAATCGGTTTCTCAGTGAACTTATGACTTCTATAATATAAAAACAGATTGATTTTTTAAATGTATGTCTAAGCTGAAGTGTGGATACGCTAATACACTAGGTGATTTTAAACGTTGCCCAAAATATCCAGTTAATTTACAAACATCTATCCAAAACTTTAAACCCTAAGTTCACTCGTTTATTTACTCCATCTTGTAAATGTTTGTCGCAAAACGTATTCTAAGTTCACAAAATATCAAGTTGATCGTATGAAGTTTAGAATAAAGGGATCATGGCTGTAGCAACAAATACAGTTATAACTGAAGACTCAATTCAGTTTGGTCATTATAGGTTCTAGTTTTCTGGTGTTTAGATTTATGGCATTATTACTAGTCAGTTTGCTATGGTGTTTAGATTTATAACGTTATTACTAGTCAGTTTGCTATGGTGTTTAGGTTTATAACATTATTACTAGTCAGTTTTCTGGTGTTTAGATTTATAACATTATTACTAGTCAGTTTGCTATGGTGTTTAGATTTATAACATTATTACTAGTCAGTTTGCTATGGTCTAAACACTAGAAAACTGACTAGTAATAATGTTATAAATCTAAACATTTATAACATTATTACTAGTCAGTTTGCTATGGTGTTTAGATTTATAACATTATTACTAGGATTTCTACATCACGTATATATCATTTTAAATTATTTTAGTTGTGGCCGACAGAGTTAACATATTTTTTATCACAAGTTCTTCATAATATTTACACCAGCAATCTTTATTAATACTATTCATTGTCCACGTACGTGTGTCTCGCAGTGGATCAACGGGTTGTTCACGAACTTATAACCGGTGTAGCAGATTACCCCTGCTTCACCTTACCCCACGGTAAGTTAAAATCGCGTTCAGATTACCCTGA
>NW_013667717.1:206168-217297 GCF_000517525.1 Limulus polyphemus
ATAATAATAATAATAATATTTATCATTAAACTGACATTACCCCCGTAGTGCATGATGTACGATAAGTTATCTTTCTCTGTACATCAGAATTACATCAACTACACATGAAACATGCAAATCTTGCACATATACTACGTGTATGTAATATGTCATGCACTTTGAACTAGTATATGAGTGGTTTTAATATAATTAGCATTTTTGTGACATTTTTTTATTTTTTCCCATATTCAGACTAGCTTTCAATCTTGTATGTTTCACGTGTTTTATTCAATAAACGTATCATGACTTGTAAGCATAAGAATTTATCATTTTAGCTAAATCAGCGAGGGGGGGGGGTAATCTGAACATTACAGGGGTGATATGAAATCAGGTTCCAACTACCCCCGGGGGTAATGTGAAATCGATTTCAGACTAACGGGAGGTAACTTGAAAGGGGTGGGTATCTTGAAGTCTTTACACCGGGGTTCGATTCCCCGCGATGGACACAGTGTAGCTTTGTACTAAGAAGACAACGACACCAACTGTGTTGAATGTAAAACGTATCTGACGATTCTCACACTGACAACTACGTACCGATCTACATTCCCAAAATGTCCGCTACTCAAGCTTGCGCTTGTCTATTACGTTGATATAAAACCTACGTTCGAACAATTATTACAAACTGGATATATTTGAAATAAGAAAAAAGCGTGTAAACTAAGATCTTGTTTTTAAAAAAATGGTTATATAAATTTTACACGAGTAATCAGTGCAATGCTTAATCTCACTCTATGTCGAACACTACTTTATAGATATTAAATGCTGAAAAATCGTATAAACTCAATATGACCTGCTGTAATTAATTCTGTAAGGAATGGGAAAATATAACGAATGATTAACGTTTAATTTTATCATTAACATTCCTACTTGAACATAAATGTACGCGAGGCATAACTTAATTCACCTAGCTTTTATGGAACCATCAGGACTTGAACACCATATCTGGTATACAAGTGAAGAGAAATATTTTATAAACTTTACTACCTGTTATTACACCGGCTTTTATTACACCGGTGTTAAATAAAATCTTCTTAGTTGTTTTTATGGGAGTTAAATGGTTTAATTTATGTTAATTAAGTATAAGAATTTCTTTGTGTATTTATGTTTTGTATTTACGACAAAACTGATAAAGCTGTCTGCCGTCGTCCCATATTTTAAACTACTGACCAGAGGAAGGGCGGGCGGCCAGTCAGCCGTATCATCCTGTCACTCTTATAACCCGCCCACGGCTTAAAGTATGGGGAATATATTGTGGTATCGCACGGCTTCGAAACCGGTTATATATACCACAGGGTCAACCCGCGTCTAGTTTAGTTTTAAAAAAGTTTTAAGACAAATATTAGATAGTTTGCATACACACAAATAAGAGTTTTATTCATTTGTTGTTTTTTTTTTGTACTCTAGAAATTATAAGGTTTTGTTTGCTTGCTTGTTTTTAAGTACAAAACAACACAATGGGCTATTTATGTTGTGCCCATGCTTGCTTGTTTTTAAGTACAAAACAACACAATGGGCTATTTATGTTGTGCCCATGCTTGCTTGTTTTTAAGTACAAAACAACACAATGGGCTATTTATGTTGTGCCCACTGTAAGTGTCGAAACCCAAATTTTTAGCGTGATAAACATTCAGACTTGTCGCCGAGTAATTGGGGAGCAGACTAGAAAGAACAAGATTGAAATATAAAACATGATATCGCCTTATTCAGTGTTAACAATCAGTTTGTAGCATTCTGGAGGCCGTGACAGAGTAAAAAGGGTTGAATAATTATACTGATTCAGCTGTTTTCTGCATATAATCAGTAGTGTGTTAAACATCAACTATATAATATGTAGCGAAACAAAACATCCTTCGTATGCTTGAATACATTATACACAAACATAAATGTTTTCTAAACTAGCAGTTTCAGCTATTACTTCGTGTTGTGTGTTATCTCTGTTAAGTAGTAAGTTTGTAAACTTATCATTTAATGAATTCAAGTGTATATAAATACGTTACTGAAACGTTAGATGCGCGAGGATAAAATATATACAAGATTACCAACTTGTATTTAAGAAACTTCTAAGCTTTTAACCCGTCAAAATTATTTAAACGAATGAATTCTTTAGTTGCCACTAATAACTTAAGACTACTAGCTTTGAACGTTCAACTTACAAGCATACGTGAAGGAGGAGTATCGTTTAAAAGTTAGAAATATCTGTCAGTTATTTTCTGGAATATTCCCTGCGAAAACGTTTAAACTTGCATATTATTACTAATTAGTATCAGTCAGCATCTAATGGTTAGATTTACCGTTTAGACCAAAGTCAATAGCTCCAGATCCAGATAGCATGGGATGGCCAAGCTGAGTGGGAGTAGTGGGATAAGGCATGGATTCGTTGGGTGTTGTTGTCAACGGACTGGGAGACATGTTATGAATAGAAGAGGATCCTGGACTTCCGTTAGGACTTACAGGCTGTTGTTTCATGTATGGGATATTGTTTATGGAACACGGTGTTGTCCATGATGGATATGGATCCATAGTGAGTGCCATTATACCCGGGAAGTGTCCATAGCTAGAACTCTGTCCCTGTAGGTTAGATGTAATGGAGCTATACTCTGACGAGGGTGAAGTTGCCGCCAAAGGTGGGAGTGTTCCCGTACTTGAAAATGAGCAACTGGACTGATAGTGACCGTTGGTCATCCCCATGCCCATCCCTCCCATACCCATGTTTATATTGCCGTGAGATGCGACATTATAACCACTCTGAGACGAAGGAGTTAGAGGGGTTGACGAGCACGATACCATAGGCTGACTTTCTGGACCAGCGAGGAACCCTTGTGTTCCCGGCACTGCTGAAGGGTCCTGAGCAGAAGGTGGGCCCAAGACTGTGCCGCAAGAATAATGGGAAGTTTGTTGTGTAAGTAGATCGTAGTTAGAAGCTAGCATTCCTTGAGAAGGATTTTGATAGTACGACGTATATGGTTTTAAGGCTTGACATTTTCTTCGAAATCCCCTGGGCCTTCTTCTGAAAGATCCCTCTTCGAACATAAACTCGCTGGCCGGGTCAATTGTCCAGTAATGTCCTTTTCCAGGACGACCTAAACCCTTTGGAAGTTTAATAAAACACTCGTTTAGTGAAAGATTGTGTCGAACTGAATTCTTCCAACCTTGATATGAGCCGCGAAAAAAATTAAAACGTTGCTGTAAAAAATTGTAAATTTCACTGAGTGTCAGTCGCTTGTTTGGAGAACTCTGGATGGCCATAACAATTAGAGCGATGTAAGAGTAAGGGGGTTTCTCCTGTCTCCTGATACCAGCTCCACTTCGTTTTGTAGTCGAAACCACCTTGTTCCCTGATTCGTTGTCTGGAGGAACAAGGGGTGAGGTGGATATGTTACCAATAAGCCCATTTTCATACGTGTTTTCTGTAGAAGACACAGGAGTTAGCATCGCTGTCCCGATCTGGTCATTAAGGCGTGCTTCCTGGGTCACTGTTTCAGGCTGACAATCAATAGTTTCCATCTTCATGTTGAACAAAATGACTAGATTTGGGTACTAGAACCTGTATAAATAATAGTCCCTTTGAATATCAGTTAATACACAGTTAAGTACCTTTTACGAAACTGTTTCTCTAGACAGTCATAAACACGGCCCAGACTTTAAGATACACCAACCAGCTACAGGACGTATACAAGATTTCTCGTCAGACTTTTACATTTCTAAGTGACCTCCTTGACCAAAACAAGGTTCCGTCAAAAACAGGTGTTTTCAAACTTCTGTTTCGTTCATACTTTTTCTTTCAATTTGCCTCTGCCGATTGCCATCCGGATGTTGTTGCTCAGTGTTGTTGCTCTTAATAAATCACTTTTCTACTCTTCAATCCCACCCACTTTATCTAGACTCCGGCGCTTCGAACGCACTGACGTCGGAAGTTTTGAGAACGTCTTTACACGGACGTCATCTTGGCAATTAAATTGATCTAATTAATCCGCGCATTAGGTTAATTTATTATGGGCACTCTGTTCTACTGAACGAATATTATAATTCACAGATCTTAGTTAAACTTACTCAACGGCGGAATTTACAATAAACGCATGTAGTCTGAGAACTAAACACGCCAAACATCACGCTGTCTGCGGCCATGCTGCTAACTCGACTAACTTCAAATCATGTCTCGGAATGTTTTGCCAGTATCCTATCAGGTTAAGGCAGAAGGCGCGTCACAAATGAAACCTCCTACGCCACGCCCTCCTGCTGAGCACTCCGCCTGTGAAAAACTGTTTTAATAACGAAGAGGGAAGGGAGTGAAGAAGAATAAAAGAATAATATGGCGACCAAACAAAACACAGATTTTCTAATTACAAGGAACCAAGTTCTTCGTCTGAAACCTCCAGTGGTTTCTGAGTGATTTCGTTGATTAAGTAGAAACGTACCGGTTTCATTTAACTCGGTCAATAATATTTGAAAACAACTTTAAACTTTTTAATATAACCAAAACATATGAAAATATACACACACACACACATCTTTTATGATGTTTAACAAAGAAAACATTACATGATATTAGGGTTGCTGAATAAACTCTAGAAAATTATTATTTTTCATTTTTATAAAACAGTTAAAATATTTTTGAAACATTCTTCTCCTAATATTTTATGACGTTAAGTGAGCAGACTATAACACTATTGGCTGGTCTGAGTTAGAGTTCATATCCCAGAGAAGTTTGTAATGTGTTATGTTAATTCCACTTTAAAGGATTCATGGTATCATCTCACACATAAAAGTCCTAAATAAACATTAATCTTAACTTGTGAGCAGAGTAAGCTATGAACTTAGAACTGAACTGAAAATCGGCCGGGCAATCAATATAGCTAATTCAAATATACTTTTCTTATGTTCCTACTTACAGAGGTTAAAATGCATTATTTAATCAGTTGTGTATACTCGTCGTTAACGGCATTTTCGGTCGTAATCCCAAAAATATCATAACCTGAATATTTAATAAATATATCTATAAATGATCTCATAGACAGATAGATATAACCAGCTTCATTAAATAAATCCTTGTAAACTCTTCACAATCTGATAAACATAGTATTAACCAAAGAATTGTTAATTTTTTTCAACCCCAAAGCTAATTTTAACATACATGATGTAAATTTTTTGTAATATAATTTTATCGAATAAACTCGAAACTTCAGCAAATCAAGTGTATGGTAACTGATTATACTTGGGCGATGTGTATATCTTCAGTACTGCAGAAGATACGCAAGCTTGAACTTTGGAAGATCTTTGTCAGGCCTACTTGCTGACGTTTGTAGTACACGAACTCCTTGATACGTAGATATGTGTCTTCTCCATGGCTCCACTCATCAGTGTCCACGCGCATTCAAAGCGATTACATGTTTCTCTTCGACCTTCTGTTCAAAGAGTACCTCTTGCTAAAGGCTACGTACAAAAAGAAAGTTAAGCAGTCAAAATTAATGTGATCTTTGCAAGAAGAAAAATGAAATTTGTTACGGTGAGTCGTTTACTTATTGGGACATTTCTTCTTCTGTGGAAAGCATATTTGAAATGTGTATATCGCTTTTAAATTTTATGCCGAGCAAAAAAGAACATTTTGTTGTATATCCTTCACTTTTGAATATTAATACTCATTATCGTAGCCTTAAAATTTGGATATATTCACTGAATGTTCAACTGTAAAAAATGCATTGTGATGACATATAATTATATTTACAAGTAACATTATCCAAGGCACTTTGGAGAGAGAGAGAGATAATTTTTTATGAAATCTGAGATACAAATGAAATTTTTCTTTTAACCACACGTGTTAATTTACTTTATGGAATAATATTAGTGTATTGGCAATATGTAAGTTGGATGTTTCTTTAAGCTTAACTTGGTGTTTTCAAGCTAGGTGTTTTTCATCTTGATGCTATGAACGACGATGGGTGTCTAGCACCTTCGTCCTCCCTTTTACAGATAGGTTGTTTTAGCACCTTAACGATATCAGCATTCTATAATTTTTATAGACATAAACAGACATTTCGGCTTTAATATAAACTACTTGCGTGATACATAATACAAGAACGTTTCCATAAATACGATAAAATTATTAATCTCGATGTTATTCACATTATTACAACACACACACACTTCATAACAGTTGCACTAAAAGACAAACGATTCACTAATAACCCAATAATCGTCTGTTTATAAGTTAAAACATCAATGTGTTAAATAAAGACAAGAAAAGTATTTATATTTCAAAGAATATAGTTTTTCTATCTTTTGTGATTAATCATAAACCTTCTTATCTTCAGACAAACATACTTGCCCCTGGGAAATCTAGACAAACATTATCGATTAGGAGTTTGTTTGCAGTTAAAGCTTAAAGCTACGTAATGATCTGTCTGTGCTATGCCCATCATGGGTATCGAAACTAGGTTTTTAGCGTTATAAGCCTTCAGACTGAGCCACTGGAAGCTTGGTTAAAAGAGCGACGAAAGCATGTAATAACCTTTATCAATACTTTTAATTCATTACAGCGAATACGAGACGTTTTAAAGAACAAACATAATAAACACAAGAAACTCTAGGTACTACTAATTATACTATTTGAAATTTGTACTGATTCATTCCAAAACAGTTTAAGACCATTTCCGTTTATAATATGTTTCCAACGCCTGGGGTTCGTCTATTGAGTTATATCTTAAAAGAATAGGGTTAGATTACACAACATAAAGTACCTTCTTGATACTTGTGTATGAAAGCAACAATCAAGTATAACATCAGGAGGAAGACTGAACAATGTTTCGTAGTGTATTCTCCAAAATAAAATCGCTTTATTGTGCTTATATATGTATATGGTTGTTTGTCAACTTACTATTATATTAGCGTAATGTCTAGTCAAATAAGCGTAGAAAGATATTAAAGAGTAGCATACTGAGTGGAAGAAATGTTGTTAAGAATACGTTATATGGAACGAGAGCTTCAAAGCATAAAACTGTCGATACAATATGCCTTAAAGCTAACACTAACTTAGTGTGTAAATATTATACGAGAGCAATAAACAACATTATATCAGTTCTTTTAATGTATTTACCTATTATAAATACGAGAGTTTTTGAAACTGTGTAAAGGTTTGTTTCCGACAAATTTTATAGTAAATTAACAGTTTTATCCTTTTATGTTTATGCAATAAAGGGCAATATTTCTGAATGACTCTGTTTTACAAAACAATAAAATAAACTTTTATAGGGTCTATAACAATCTAGTTGAACCTTAATTTTGGATTGTGATTTCATTGAAATTTGGTGTTTATTTGTTAACGTTAATTTGACATATTCTTCTTTGATTTCACTCATAAGTTTTTGGAGTTATTAATGTGGTTTTCTCCCATTGACGTCGTGGCTACCGAGTCTTCTCCAGAATCTAGAAAACTAGCTTTCCAATTCTTCTGAAAAATAGTAAAGTTACTTCGTATAAAATAATTAGTGTTAACAAATAAATAGATCAACCAGTCTTGTGTTGTTAATTCTGATTTGTAAAAACAAAGTTGATAATAATCTCAATTCATTTACTTAATCTTGTTCACACGTAATTCACTTACCTAACCTAGTTCACACATAATTCACTTACTTAATCTAGTTCACACATAAACAGTTGTTGTTCATGAAAGTTGGGTGATATAAATAGCCCCTTGATTATGTTTGCTGTATCCCAGCCAATATGATTAGCTCTGGTATTTGGCGAAAGGCCTCGTCGGCATTGTATCTGGCCAATATGATGTGTTTAATAAATTCATCTTTGTCTGTTTGTGATTAAGCACAAAGCTACACAATTCATTATCCGTGCTTTGCCCATCACGGGTATCGAAACCCGGATTCTAGCGTTGTAAGCCCGCAGACATGCCGCTGTGCCACTGGTAGACGTATTGGTGTTTACTTTCACTTATACGTTCTTAGAATAATACTATATTTTAAAAGTAAACACCAATATGCCTACGTAAGTAAACACCAATATGCCTACGTAAGTAAACACCAATATGCCTACTTAAGTAAACACCAATATGCCTACAAATAGGCATTTCGTCTTGTCAGTAATAAATGCTGGTAAATATATATAAAAACACATTTTAATGTAGAGTAAAAAATACAATTCTTTTATTGATTTGAACCCCTATTATGGTTTACAGAATATCACGTTCATAAAGATATATATATATATATATAATATAAACTTAATTTGTTTCATTAAAGCAATTACCTGTGAAAACAACAACATACTCATGAATTAGGAGACACGTGATATTAAATGGATGTTCAGAAAAAAATATCATTCCTACCGAGTTTTAAAGCGCCGCCTTTCGGATTCTAATATATTATTTTCTAAACACATCTAATACATTGTTGTTGTTTTTTTATTCTGGTTATAGCATGGATTAAGATATATTGATTTATACATGCTGATACAATAATGGCATTATAAGGTATTTGCTTGCCCCCGTTAGAAGTATATTGGACTCGTCTTCATTTCAGATGTTTCTCACCAGTCTGGTCTATAATGCAGCCCCCCAGTGGCACAGCGGAATGTCTGCGGACTTACAACGCTAGAATCCGGGTTTCGATACCCGTGATGGGCAGAGTACAGATAGCCCATTATGTAGCTTTGTGCTTAATTACAAACAACTAAACTATAAGGCAGCATTGATTACTATAGTGTATACTCAAAATCACAAATAGTGTGTAGATATATAGGTTTTTGTTGCGATAGCTCCGTCTATGTAGTCTTTCTACTTCCTTCTGCTTCGGGCCATGTATGGCCCTGGTGGTTAGGGCGCTCGACGCCCAATCTGCGGGTCGCGGGTTCGAATCCCCGTTACACCAAACATGCTCGCCCTTTCAGCGGTGAGGGCGTTATAATGTGACGTTCAATCCCGCTATTCGTTGGTTAAAGAGTAGCCCAAGAGTTGGCGGTCGGTGGTGTTGATTAGCTGCCTTCTTTCTGGTCTATAAAACCACCTGAGAATATTGATTTAAGCGATAGGCCAAGCGGACTGAAAGTTCGATATCAACATTTAAGACACTAGTTATATCAGACATTTCAACATTTAAACACACACAGAAGGCTAAGTTGAACATTATGATAGGAACGTCACTCGCATCAAAATACGGTTATTATCTTGTTATCTTTGTGCACTAAATAGCAGTAGTATAGTTTGAGATTATTTTATTTTATAAATTCTACCTACAACAAATCCGTTTCCTCCTGATGAAGTGAAATTCAAAACAAAACAAACTGTTATTCATTGTAAGTACTAATACTTTCTATAGTGTTCATGTGAATGAATCTACACACTTCTAATCGGTGAACATGAAATCTAAAATCAACATTTTAAAACAAACTCTTATTTCATTGTAAGTACTAATACTTTCTATGGTGTTCATGTGAACGAATCTACACACTTCTAATCGGTGAACATGAAATCTAAAATCAACATTTTAAAACAAACTCTTATTTCATTGTAAGTACTAGTACTTTCTATGGTGTTCATGTGAATGAATCTACACACTTCCAATCGGTGAACATGAAATCTAAAATCAACATTTTTTGGTTTGCAAAAGTTCTAAAAGAAGGCGTTGATATTGAAAAAAAACATAGAACTATATCTCTTGTTTCACACTACGATATAGAACTATATCTCTTGTTTCACACTACGATATAGAACTATATCTCTTGTTTTACACTACGATATAGAACTATATCTCTTGTTTCACACTAAAATATAAACCTATAACTCTTGTTTCACACAACGATATAGAACTATAACTCTTGTTTCACACTACGATATAGAACTATAACTCTTGTTTCACACTAAAATATAAATTAGGGACGGCTAGCGCAGATAACCCACGTGTAGCTTTGCGCGAAATTCATAACAAACAAACAAACCTAACCATCAAGTCATACCAAGCAAATAACAGAAATATTATATATTATTTTATAATTTACATAACGAAAACAAATTTATGTATATATATTCTATACCTAATCTTAGCGTTGATAATACCATTTTTAATATAACGTTTTAATCATTAATTAACAAACTGTAAATAATGTATTATAGTGAATATATAAAAAGTAGTTTGTTTTTATTACTTAAAGAGTACATATCAAATTAGTTTCTATATCTAAAGTTTTATTGCAGATATGAATTACAGAACAACAATAACTCTTGTTTTCCTTTGTTATATAAAGGAACAAATAACCATAGCAATCAACGAAGGCCCTCATTTTTTCCGCTCTGAGTAACAAATTATTTAATGCGAAGTACAGAACAACAATAACTCTTGTTTTCCTTTGTTATATATATATATTATATAACCATAGCAATCAATGAAGGCCCTCATTTTTTCCGCTCTGAGTAACAAATTATTTAATGCGAAGTACAGAACAACAATAACTCTTATTTTCCTTTGTTTTATATATATATTATATAACCATAGCAATCAACGAAGGCCCTCATTTTTTTTCCGCCCTGAGTAACAAGTTATTTAATATGTTCAAGCAGCATAGGCTACAAAATTATATTGTTGTTGTTTTCTAAGTTCAATAGCAATTAACATTGTTTACATTTTTTCCGATGAGGAGTTTTATAAAATTTTCAAATAAATATTCCGCACAACTAACGTGTACATCATACAAAACTCAAGAACATGCACGGCTGTTTAATATTTATGTCGACGTTCCTGTAGCAAAAGTGTAGAAAGAGGATTAGACTTGGAAGAAGAAAAGTCCGAAGAAGTCAGTAGGAAGGGCATTGCCCAAGAGTTCCCAAGCGTCTTTTCTGTCTCCTCAAATTTTGTCTCCTGGCGGAAAATGTAAAAGGTGTAGTAAGAGCTTGCGGTTTCTTACGATTTGATACGACAGAGGACTGTTACGAGCGGCCTGCACGTGCCACAACGTACTGACAGGGTACACTCCGTCTAAAGGGGACATTTCTTCCAAAGATGTATTTTGAAAACTCGACATTGTCACCTATATACTGATAAACAGGAAACCAGGAACGATATACGAGCACGAATAAGAAGTTTTGAAACTCA
>NW_013667717.1:218276-222033 GCF_000517525.1 Limulus polyphemus
AGGGCTGTATCAAGGGTAGTGCAAGTGGTGCCACCACACAGAGCGCCGAACCGTTGGGGGCGCGAGTTTGCATAATTGTAGGCGAATGATAGATTAGATGTTGTAGGGGAGGGGCGTATAGTTTATATTATGGAAACCCCCATTATAATTAAGTTTTAAAAGTAATTATTCAATTATTCAGTAATCTTAGGCCTTTCTTCTGATTCCACAACAGCTTAATAAAAAAAATAACTTTTTTAAACCGTTAAAAGTTCTAATTTCTTCCTAATGATTAAAGTTTGAAATGTATTTATACAGTTAATTATAACCGTTTTGTACTTTAGTTAATTATAACCGTTTTGTATTTTAGTTAATTATAACCGTTTTGTACTTTAGTTAATTATAACCGTTTTGTACTTTAGTTAATTATAACCGTTTTGTACTTTAGTTAATTATAACCGTTTGTACTTTAGTTAATTAGAACCGTTTTGTACTTTAGTTAATTATAACCGTTTTGTACTTTAGTTAATTATAACCGTTTTGTACTTTAGTTAATTATAACCGTTTTGTACTTAACAGGGTAGAGTTAACCGATTGGTTGAGTGAAATTAACAGGGTAAAGTTAACCGATTGGTTGAGTGAAATTAACAGGGTAGAGTTAACCGATTAGTTGGTAAACACTTGAATATCAAGAAAAAACTTGACGTATCAATAAATCCAAAGAACGTTGTGTAAAAGAATTTAAAAGTTGTAATGTGTTCAGTGTCTACTTGCCGAGTTTGGTGATAGACAGGGATAGATAAGGAAGGCAGCTATACAACACCACTTACCGCCAACTGTTGGGCTACTCTTTAGCAACGGAAAGTGGGATTCACCGTCACATTATAATGCCTCCTCGGTTGAAAGGGCAAGTATATTCGGTGGAAGGATTCGAAGCTGCGACCCACAGATTGCAGGTTGAGCACCCTAGCCACCAGATCATGCCACACATTTATAAGTCAATAAAATTGGGTTTTAGTTTTTTTACTTACATGACGTTATCACAAATCGTCAATATATATTTCTGTCAAAGAAACAGTGATATACGAAACTAAATTTATCACTGCTGTTTTTCCTGAATCCCTATCTGTACGCTAAGATGCTGTTGGGATCGACTCTCTATAAAACAACTATGGATATTCTGCAGAATTTTAGTATTAAGAACAGTGGGGGAGGGGGGATGTTTCCGGGTTCCGAAAATAAAGGAATTTAAAACGTGATTGGTGTGAATAGCACGAAATCACTCTGTTTCCCAACAAATATTAAATATGTTAAAGCTAATAGCTCATGGAAATACTGTATTATTGGATAAAATATGCCATACTTTTTAACATTTGACCCTCCGACAGTTCCATCCAAGTGTTTATACGGGCCTCGCCATATGTTTGTGTCAATTTACTAATGAATGTGTATTTATCTAAACAAGTGAAATTAACAGGGTAGAGTTAACCGATTGGTTGAGTGAAATTTTTAAACATGATGACAAAAGGTGCATGTTTGGTATTTAATTTCACCAGAAGTTTGTTTCATTGAAATCAAATTTAGTTTCGTATATTAGTGTTTTTAAACATGATGACACAAACTTCTGGTGAAATTAAATACCAAACATGCACTTTTCGTTGAAATTTGCAATACTAGAATTGGAATCTATAAAACCTTCAAGCGTAACCTTATCTTTTGATGTTGTTGTTTTCTGCTGTGTTTAAACCGTAGAATGAAAATTACATTGATTTAATATGTATATATACATTAGCATGTAAAAACATTATTTCGACAGTTAAGTAAATATTAACATCAAAAAGGAAGGACTGCGTTAAAAATAGAAACTTCAAACATGTAATGAAAATAACGCTTAAATTAACAAAACAAGGCTTAACGACTACAACAAAAACGCTGCATATATTAAATCCCAACGTTATAGCCTTCGTCCTGGCGATCTTTTTATCATACGCAGCGTTTTCGTTGTTGTTGTTAAGCCTTGTTTAGATAATTAAAATATATAGGTATGTAACAACTATTAAAGTAGCGATACGAATACAGTGTGTTGTTAATGATTAAATTAAGTTTTCGTAATTTAATTATAAAGATGTTCAAACTAAATATATATTGATAATTGTTGACTGTATCATCCTATTTATTGAACTCAAACGATTTTACAGATTATATAAGTGCGAAAGAAGTGATTTTGTAAGTGACATCTTATAAAATATTCTATAGCGTTCTGTAATGCTGTGTATTCAATGTTAGAATAACTCATGTTCTAGTGTTTTTATAGCGCTAAAGAACAATGCCAATAATACATAACTCCCAAGGGTAATATATAAATATTGGTCCCT
The DNA here is from genome assembly GCF_000517525.1 of Limulus polyphemus. Classification (NCBI taxonomy): domain Eukaryota; kingdom Metazoa; phylum Arthropoda; class Merostomata; order Xiphosura; family Limulidae; genus Limulus; species Limulus polyphemus. Next base: position 220,631 of record NW_013667717.1, read on the forward strand.
CCGATCTGGCCTGGCATGGCCATGTGGTTAGGGGGGAAGGGGGTTGGCTCTCAATCTGAGGGTCACGGGTTCGAATACCTTTCCCACCGAACATGCTTGCCCGTTCTGTCGTGGTGGCGTTATTATGTAGCGGTCAATCCCATTATTGGTTGGTAAAATAGTGGCCCAAGAGATGGCAGTGGGTGGTGATGATTAGCTGATTTCCCGGGACAGCTAGCGCACATAGCCCTCGTGTAGCTTTGCGCGAAATTCAAACCAAACCCCCCCACTGACAGACAATATATCTAATAATGTATCTTGAAAGTTCGACATTGCTCTCTGTACTGACAAACAGGAAACCAGAAATGATGTACGAGCAACTATAAGAAGTTTTGAAACTCAAAACATAAAATAGCAGAAAACGTTTGACTTCAAATATATATATATAACTATAAATTTGGGTTGACGATGTATGAAACTAATATCTAACAGGTACAAAGTAATGAATGAACTTTTTTTATAATTAAACCATACGTTGTGAAAAGCGTAATATAGCCCCTATAACTGCATTGCTGAAGTTCGATAAATTATTAGAGTGGTTCCAAATCTAGGGGCCATTTTGTGGTGGAACTTGTACTAATTTTTGCATCTTACGTGAGTTTCAAGTCGACTTAACATGACCTAAAAGAACTTTCTTTTTTATAGTTTTAGTTATGACGTATAAATAATCTAAAACTAAATATCTCGAACATTGTTTTATATTAGTTACAACTGTCGATCATCTGTATACTGAAAATGAAACAATTCAATTACAGTTTGAACACCGAAAAGCTGGCAAGTCATTGTAATTCAACAGGCGTGAAATCCAAGATGAGAAAAAAAAATTAGGAATTTACAAAATGTTGTCTAAGTGATTTTTTTATTCAAAATGTCAGTATTATAGTATTATACTATTGACACACGGGTTTGAAAGCTTATTCTTCAATAATCTAGAGTTTAATAAAGTTAGAAAAAAAAAGTCTAAAATGGTAACTCTTAAAGAATCATGAGTGTTTACAAACTTATATATTTATATACACAATTAGAAGGAGGGCAACATTAAAATAATTACACAATAAATAATGTATTAAAAACACGAGCCACCCCTTAAAATACTCTACCTGTTTCGGTGCGCTTACATCGTAAGAACTGTTGCGCTTTGAGTTTCAAAACTTCTTATTGTTGCTCGTAGGCCATTCTTGGTTTCTTGTTTCTTAATGTACAGGTGATAATGTCGAGTTTTCAAAATATATTATCAGATATATTGTCGCCTTCAGACGGAGCGTAGTTTGTCAGTATGTTGCGCTTTGAGTTTCAAAACTTCTTATTCGTGCTCGTATATCGTTCCTGGTTTCCTGTTTATCAGTATATAGGTGACAATGTCG
>NW_013667718.1:0-4716 GCF_000517525.1 Limulus polyphemus
CGACTATATATATATATATATATATATATTTGTTGACAACCAGTAGGTGACGCATCCTTACGTTCGAGTTGACTGTATTGTATTTGTGGGATGGTTCGATTGAAATTGAGATATTAAAGTTCCGAAGAATTTGGTTTTCTTTCAAATTTGGTATTTACGTAATTTAGCAATTGCATCAAGTAGGAACTTTTCCAGAGTGCATATAACAATAGGTGATCAAAATCTTTGTTTGATTTTAATAAGGTACGTAGTCTAACTGTTGAACTAAAGGCAAAGTATCTGTACTGTACTACCACTACTACTAATAGTATTTTCCTAGAGTTTGAGATTGAGAGGACCTGCAGTCACAAACTTATACCTTAACCTCACAGTCTAATAAATAACTTTAAATTTACTGTTATACACTTTCAGCGTTTAGGTAATTTTTGAGAGTTCACGACATATCGTTTTAATTTATGCGAAGATGCGGTGCTGTCAGATTTCGTATGTACATGCGTGTGTATATGATAATTATGGTGATAAATACATATCACAGTCTCCGTGAGCCATGTGAATGAATTTCGTTATTACATTACTCCTAATAATTGTACCAGAGAAAATATATAATCTACAATTGAATGTGACTGTTTCAATATAATAATAAATAATTTTCTGATTATAGTGTACTAATTATTAAAATATTATTATACAACTTATTACCTAACACTGAGATCCAGGGAATATGCCATACACATAATGTGTCAGGTTTGTTGCAGTATTTAGAATATGTCATTAATTCTTCAGGAGAGAATATTTGTCAGGTGTTTGTTAATATTTGATAGTTGTTTCTGATGCTTCAGGAGAGAATATGTGTCAGGTGTGATGTAGTATTTAGAAATTGTTTCTGATGTGTCAAGAGAGAATTTGTGTTTGGTGTAGTGGCATAAGTATGCCCCCACAGCCTGTACAATTGTAGGAAGGCCCTATTCAGCCAAAATCATAAGTACAATTATAGAAAAAAATATATGTATTGGGGGGACCATCTTTTATAGTTATGACATTGGTTAGGTGTATTGTAATATTTGGAAGTTGCTACTGATATTTCTGGAGAGAATATGTGTCAAGTGTATTGTAATATTTAGAAGGTGTTACTGGTGCATCAGGAGATAATATGTGTCAGGTGTCTGGTAATATATAGTAGTTTCTGATATTTCAGGAGAGAATATATGTGCTCACTCATAGCTTGTTTATTTTAATGGTGAGATTTTGTTGTTGTGACATTTTGTGTTATGTTGTGCTATCCTACTTCCTTCAATGGCAGCATTTACCTTGCTGTGACTATACATGCTTACCAGTTTTACAGTGTGGGATTCTGGTTTTCTTCTCTCACTTCATTAAAACTGAATGATTACAAATTAACATTACATCTTTTATTTAACAGAAGCATAAAAGTGGCTTTCTTTTTGTCAGATATTGCATAGATAATGTACAAGAAACAGGTGGTGAAGGTTTACTTAAATGTTTTTATTAAGTGTAACATTGGAAATAAATGAAACTGATGTTTTTACACAAATGTCTTTGGGAACTGAAAAAAGTAAAAATGGTGATTATCAATGATAAATAATGTACATGTATTTTGCTTTCAGTGATTTATTTTGTGTTTTTTGTCACATTTATGTTGTTATTGACAGATTGAAAGTTCACATAAATTGTTAAATGGCTGAGTTTCTCTACTTCATGTCTTTTATATTACTTTAATGTTACACAAACATACACATATACTGTTGTTGTTAAATGCTTGTTTGCTCTTAAGTAACCAGTACCTGTAAACTTAAATTGTTTTCAACCTCATAAACTTATTTTTTTAAATGTACACTAACTTTTTTCAAAAACTTACTTTTGGTGACTTTTATAGTGTATGTGTTCTGCTAAAAAAAAATTACTGAATAAAAGTATTGGATTTTTGACAGCAACTGAAGACGTTGGATAATATTTAATTTTAATTTTTTTTCAGGAATATTCTTAGCAGTTCCCAGATAACTAAGATTATACCAGAGGAAGATTCTGCAGTAGAATTAAGGTTAATGAAAGGAATTAACACTTGCAAACTTAACATTAAGATTATTCCTTCAGAAAGTCTCTGGGAAGAACGATTGTCTTTGATGATTCGACTTGCTAATGAAATCAGTGAAACCAGCAAATGTTTGACACAGTTGAAAGATAAAAATCAGAACTCCAGTGGTTCTGTAAATTTTCAAATGCCTGTCTTGCCTTGTCATGTTAAAAGTAAAAATGAAAGCTCCAGCAAGGGATTTGTACGTAAAAAAAAACTGAGTGTGATCAATCCCTCAAGTAAGAAGGTGAAGTCAGCCTGTGGAGCAAAGTTTGAATAAGTGCAGGGTGTGTGTATATATATACACACATTTCAATCAAATAAGTAACACACACACACACATGTGTATATATATATATATATATGCAGCCTTTATTTATTTACTTTTTTGCACATTTTAATTTAGTCATTTAAGGGGGGGAAAATAAGTGCATGAAATTTAGTTTTTTTGTATAAGTATATGCCACTTTAATTACAAATTATAAATATTTGTAGCCAACTCTTTATATATATTGTGATAGTTGTTGGGCTGTTATTTAAACACTTGCAGATAAAAGAAAAGTATTAACACTTTCATTTGTCACTCTCATTATTTCAATGCTGATTGAATGTATAAAAATAAGCGTATTACTGTTAAGATGAAAAAGCTTTTAGAAAACAGTCATTATTTTGTTTCAATACAGTATATAAAAGATGCAAAAATTCATCAGTCTTTAAAAAATTACATCCATCCAATATGCTTCAAATTTCTGTAAGCCTTAAAATAGAAATGATGACAATCTTAACTGAAATACTCAACAGCATTGTGTGGATTATCATTTCAACTCTTACCAAGTGTTTGTATTTTAGAAATATCACAAACAAGTCAAAATGTTAATCAATTTACTAAAAAATAACCTTTATTAATTTTTTTTTCATTTTCAGTCATGATTGTTTTATTATCTAACTGAATATTTTTTGTGTGATGGATACTTGTATGGAACCAATGATGAAGGTTAGTCTTAAAATCGAATCTAGTGATTTACATGTAATCAAACTATAGTTTCGAAAAAAATATGATGAAATATTATCAGCGTTCTATATTTGGGTTTGATACAAAATTAATTTTCTACATAAGAATTCTACAAGAAAGCTACAATTAGATGAAAAAGAAGTAAAATAAGGTAGCACAAATTGACCCTTGGGAGTTTGTCTGGAAACATTTTGCCACTTTTAACAATATAACGTGTGTGCGTGTGTATATAAACATATTTTTAAATGAAACTGGGACGTTTTGAACATTTTATTAATTTATAAAGCTTTACACCCTTTAATTGTTTTTATGCTTTATATCTTAAATTGTGATAAGGATTCTTTGAATCTGACAGTGAGAGATTTATTTAGCATTTTGAAAGGCAAAAAAAAAAAAAGATAATAATAATTTAGATAGTAAACTCTACGTTTTCGCGTTTGAAGAATAGCTTAAGAGTTAATCAACTGACTTATTTCGAAACGTAGGATTTAGCTTATAATCGTTGCTGTTTTAATACCCCTCTAAGATGTATAAAACGGAAATTGTTACATAACCGATTGATTTACTTTTTAACTGGGGAAGGTTATAACAGTTAATAGTGACAACCGTTCTTTAAAAAGCTAGTACATAAAATATATATAATCTGAACTTTAGTCACTACGTGGCAGGGCTAGTAACGGATAAATTTGAGCGCGGGCAGTTGTTTTGAACAAGTAATATGCATAGCTTCTATTGTTAAGCTTTGTTAGTTGACGAGGATGATTGGATAGTTAACCTGACCTTTCTTTTTGGTAATAAAATTACTGTAACACAATACTGAAAAAAATATATAGGTGTACGTAAAAATCAGGTTTAATTCATAAATTTGTAGACATAAAAAATTGTTGAAATACCCTACAACTGTTCAAGGATCTTCATAAATATCTGAAATTTAGCACACAGATTTAGCCTACGATTTACAGCATAAACAAATGACCAGTGTCTGTTGGTTCTTGTTAATCACTGTTGTAGGATATCTCCTACTAAACTGAATCAGACGTTAGCATCCGCAGTTGGACTCCATTTTTAAGCACAAATGGTTGGAAACTGATTTTACAAAGCTAGCCTATATGTCGCACAGTAGGACGTAAAACAACTGTCCTGCAATGATACCAAGAACACGTGGAACAATTGATTTTAGTTATTATTATACGAGTTACCCTGAATACCAGTGCTTCTCAACCGGGGTTCTGGGAATTGCAAGAGTTCCGCATATTTTAATGCGTAAACACATACTAGTCACATAATTGCATTCCGACTACATCATATTTCTCTATTAGTATAGCTGGTTTCATAATTACAGAACATAACAACAAGTCACTGCATTGTTTTAAATTATTGAGCAAGATTAGGTACCAACAGGTGCTTGAGTCATGTAAACTTTTTTTATTCTAGTGAGCACGCTTCTCGTTATGTGTACGTGTGCTCCCAATAACTGGCTCGAGAAATTTTTCATGTGTGTGAGTATATAGCTACTTTAAACATACTTTTACGTATCTACTTGTTTGTTCATTTCCGGTAGAAATTATTTCCGAGGAACTTCAGCGATACAAGTCCTTTCTTGATTAAACCA